>NC_050195.1:6044638-6052138 GCF_008315115.2 Sander lucioperca | reverse complement strand
CAAAGTAATCAATGGTAGAAATAAACAACTAACAGTGTCCTACTGACTTAACTAACAGTTGAAATGATTAGCTAAAAGTAATGGATGACTTTTGAAACATTAACCACACTTCAAGTAAAAGGACTAGCTAGCTAGTAGAATTTCTCACCAAACCAACCTAAATGTTTACAGTTCAATTGCATGAAAATGTAAGAATATTCACTTTAATATGATAAATAGTGTGAACACATTGGGAGTTGATAGGGCGGGGTATGTGAGTTTATATGACAGGGCTGTGGGGGGACCTCAGACCAGAAGGGTTGGAAAGCACTGATCTACAGTATTTTATATTATTGACCGACCGGTATATTACAGACATGCCTTAATAGTTGTGTTAATCACAATACCGTTGTTTGAATTACATATCTCCATGTGTGACTAACGTCATCCTTCACAAGCAATCTAACATTAGCCCAGCATGGATAAAGTCCAGCTATGCATCCAACGTATTCATCCGAACACACCTAAAATGTCACAATCCAGCCACTTGTAAGAAGTTTGTAATACTGGTTACATAGTTATCGTGTTTTATTAACCTTAATTCTGTTTGCCAAGGCTATATATTTTATTGTCTTGCAAAGTAGCTATCCGATGCTAACGCTAACGTTAGCTAGCTAATTTATGTCAAAAAGCAGTAGCTAACTAATGTTACTGCCAAGATATGGTTTCATTGTAAGACGGTGTAAACACATGACAACACTTGACGAGTCTTACAACACCTCTCTGGTCTCTAGTGAAATCATATCTTGGCAGTAGTTAGCTAACGTTTCTGCTTTTTGAGATAAATTAGCGTTAGCAACGGATAGCTCATTCTCAAGCTAATATAGCAACATAATTAAGGTTAATAAAATACGGTAATGTAACCAAAGTATTAAAAACTACTTGGCTACATGTGGCTATAGTGTGACAGGTCTACTGCTGTTCAGTCTCTCTTGTTCAGACCTAGCTAACTTAGCTAGTTTCAGTGCTGCGAGGCCTGTTCAGAGGACATGTCGGCTGCAGTGTGTGAGCTAGATTGCTTGTGAAGGATGAGTCAAACTAACGTTAAACACACAAGGAGATATAAGTCAAAGAAAACAACGGCATTATAGTACACACAAATATTAAGACATTTCTGTGATATAAGTCAATAATACAAAATACTGACCGAAATGTGTTTTAATCCAGTAACATTAGTCGAACAGCTCCACTGTAGTCAGTATTTGCTGTACCAACAGGTGTAAACTGAAAAAGTTTACTCCTAGATTTTTGTTTCCTGCTACTTGCGATCTTATTGGAGATGAACAGCCAATCAGAATTGACCTTTTGATTCTGCGATTGGTTGGTTTTGTGGCACACTTGTAACGCTGTGAAAATCTGAGCGAGCGTGTCTAGAGTTGAGCGCGTAGAGAGAAGAGGTTGAGAGCGAGGGAGACATGACCGGAGCGCAGCAGCGTCTACCTGCGAACAGAGAAAGACATGTAAATACATTTATTGTGCACGAAATAGGTTTTTGTTTACTCAAACTGAATTATTTTTTGCGAGTGTACATTTCTGTTCAAAATGCAATGTAATGCGCTTGCAAAATATAGTTCTCTGTGCTCAAAACATACAATTACTCGCTCAGGAATGTGACACATATATAACGCCATACACATACACACTCACACGCACACACACACACATAGAGACACATACACACACACATAGAGACACATACACACTCACACGCACACACATTACATGTCATTTAGCTGACGCTTTTATCCAAAGCGACTTACAATTGCTATATATATCAGAGGTCACACACCTCTGGAGCAACTGGGGGTTAAGTGTCTTGCTCAGGGACACATTGGTTGATGCATCACAGTGGGAATCAAACCCGGGTCTCCCACACCAAAGGCATGTGTCATATCCACTGCACCATCACCACTCACACACACACACACACACACGCACACACACACACACACACACACACACACACACACGCACACTCACACCCACAGACACACACATAGACACACACACACACACACACACACACACATATAGACACACTCACACACACACTCACACACACACACACACATAGATACACACTCACACACACAGAGACACACACACACACACACATATAGACACACTCACACACACACACTCACACACACACACTCACACACACACACACACACACACACACACACACACACACACACACACACACACCTTAAAGGAGAACAGAGAGTGCAGTTCCTGTCAGGAAATGATGTCACTTTGTGTTCTGACAGCAAACAGGATCATAAATGATGCACTGCAGACATGTTTGTACGGGGAGGTAATAGATTACATTTCAGATGAAGAGAACCTGCATCTCTCTTTGCTCAGTGCACATCTGATCAGTTCTAAAGATGACTGCATGGTGTATTTTATTTTAAAAAGTATCCGGATGTTTTATTTTTTTTCTGTGATCGACTTCCTGTCCCGCACAATCTGAATTGTGCTGAGTTGCTGCGGAGCTCTCCGTCGTCCGTCAAAAATAGAAGCTGTGCGTATCTGCTCCGGAGGGCTGCGGACTGACGGAACTGGGACGGAGTCGGGACGCAGACGTTCTGCAGTCAGTGGAAATAAACACATTGACTTTAATGGAAACCTAATGACTCTGTCGACGTTCCGTCGACGTTCCGGAGACGTTCCGCAGACGTTCCGCAGACGTTCCGCATCCAGTGGAAATTGCCGGTTAGGTCAACACATAGACCAGGGGTCACCAACCTTTTAGAAACTGAGAGCTACTTCATGGGTACTGAGTCATACGAAGGGCTACCAGTTTGATACGCTCTTCTGAAATAAATTTGAAAAAAATGTCCTCAGTTTGCCTTTAGTTATATATGATTATTAATGATTAATGATACTCATCTATGTGAAGACACTGATCACGTTGATGATTTCTCATTATCAATAATTATCAACAATGACTTAACAAGGTGGGAAACAGATAATATCAATATTCAATTTTCATTTTTAGAACAGGCCTGAGGGCTACTCATGTGGTCCTTGGGGGCTACCTGGGGCCCGCGGGCACCGTGTTGGTGACCCCTGACATAGAGCATGTTAACCTCCTTCTATCAGCCAAATATCTTCCTGTTATTTCCTTTATCAGAGTTACAGCAGGACATAAACAAGTTTTGTTGGTCGAAAGTAAACTTCATTAGCAGTTACATTTCTTCGATTATTAATGAGTGTTTTTCATTTAAAGGTTCGACTACGTGTTTATTCGGTAGACTATTTAGTGTTCTCCACAATCCCAGACTTTCATATTGCATGCTTGTTTACATGGAAAGTAAAACAGGTTATAATGACATAAATCTATGTCCCCGACCTGGCTGTAACTCCATGTATTTTAAGTAAATGCACAAATATCTGTGTTTATACAATAATTTATGGAGGTGAGACATGGAAAAGCAGTTTTAGAAAGATGAAAATATATTTGGACCCCACCAGGTAGGGGGTTGAGTTTTCCCATGTTATCCTATGGAGACTGACGGGCTGTGGGTCGTTAAGGGAACTTATTTGGATGTGCAGTGCCCTAACCCACGTAAAAACCTAGTGAAGTGACATTTTCCACAATAGAAACATGATATAAATGGGAAAACGTACTGTTCTAGCTATAAAAATGGCAGAATCATCCACAGTGCATGATATTTCAAAAACCGCTTCATACACCCTTCAAGGTGACGCCAATGAGTTGTTAACAGATATTCAGGAAGACGTATAGCCCAGCAACAATCTATCTAAAATAACACCTTTTGGGAGTACCATTCATGATATATAGTAAAATATTGAAGTTGTGTGAAGTTTATATGGCTTAAACTGTATGTTTCACTCGTCCTGACCAGGAGGGACGAATGAGACACACGTCCCACTTCTGCTGCAATAATTCATGAACGGTTTTGTTCAAAGCTGAAAATGCAACTGTATTTGACAGATGACAGGTGTAGGTTGCTAGTGACAAAATATTAACTTTCAGTGTGATACGATCGCTTTGTAAATTACATTTAATTAAAAAATGTTTCAACTGTCCCAGCTCTCCCCTACCTTTGTTTCATGTAGTATAACATTTTTTAAAATGTATTTAGAAAGAAAGCAAAACATGATAGCATTAATATCAAAACTGCACATAGAACTAACAACTAATTTTAAACAATACTCATTTTAGGGTAAAGATCATTGATTAGGACGTAGTAATGTTGAGCTACACATTTAAAACATCAACACATCTGTTCTTCATTCAGATTGGAGATTTGCGGTTTGTCAGAGATCAGCTGTTCTTCTCTGGTCTCAGCTCTGAAGTCCAACCCCTCCCATCTGAGAGAGCTGGACCTGGGCTACAACAACCTGAAGGATTCAGGAGTGAAGCAGCTGTGTGCTGGATTGGAGAGTCCAAACTGTAGACTGGAGACTCTGAGGTCAGTTCATCTATTTTATTCTTGTACAGTGTAAATCTATCAAAATTAAATCCATAACAGAAGTTTTAAATTTCTATCAGTTCACTTGTTTTCTGTGTTTGTCTGAGTACAAATCACAACAACTCTTTGTGTGTTTTCAGTTTGTCAGTCTGAACAGTTTGTCTCCAGGGGTCCGTTCAGAAAGCAGGTTTAGTGAAAACTCTGAGTTAGTTAACCCTGAGATGAGGGAACAGAAAGAGAGGTTAATCAAACCTGAGAGAGGGGGAACTCCAGCCTGTTATTGAGAATGAGGACATACGTCACGATTTGGGAGGTGTCTGAGCCCGTCCACCATTTTGGGATCCTACGCTATCGGTTGCCAGGGGCAACAGTGTCAGAGCGACACAGACACGGAGCAGTCAAAGACGGCTCAAGGAATTATCATCACAGTGTTTTGTTCTCTTAATACATCCATGGTTTTAAACAGAGAAATTACGAGAAAATTAAGAAGAAGGCGGCAAAAGAAAGAGCCCTTACAGGGACAAAAAATATTTCTTCTGATTTTCTGGGGTTAGGGTTTTTAATTGTGTAAAGAACTGAGACCTGACGTGGCCGATCATCATGCAGCCAGAAACTCAGGCAGCACTTCATCTGGCCTATAGTTCATATGTGAACACCAGAGTCCGTTATCGTCTCTCTGTGGATGCTGGGAGTCTGTTTATGTCTCTATACTTGCACTTTAAAGTGGCCATATGCTCATTTTCAGGTTCATGAGGTTGTATCAGAATTGGTTTACATGGTTTAATTTTCACCATATTTTTGTTGTACTGCCCATTGCTGCAGCTCCTCTTTTCACCCTGTGTTCAGGTCTCTGTTTTAGCTACAGAGTGAGACCTCTCACTGCTGGAACATCTTTGTTGGCAGTCGCACATGCTCAGTAGCTAGGTAAGATCACATGCTCAGTAGCTAGGTAAGATCACATGCTCAGTAGCTAGGTAAGATCACATGATCAGTAGCTAGGTAAGACCACATGCTCAGTAGCTAGCTAAGATCACATGCTCAGTAGCTAGGTAAGATCACATGCTCAGTAGCTAGGTAAGATCACATGATCAGTAGCTAGGTAAGATCACATGCTCAGTAGCTAGGTAAGATCACATGCTCAGTAGCTAGGTAAGGACTACATGAGCTAGCTAGCTGTTTCTCCAACTTCAGTAGTACAAGGTAGGATTAGCCGGGAGACTTCTTCTAAACGAGGGCTCACTTCCAACTTTGTGTGGAATACCTGCAGAACAGGGACATGGAAGTAGTTCTATACAATTTATTTTGTAGATTATGGTGAACTAGTGTGTGTTTTAGCAGTGTTTTGCCATTGAGTACGAGCTAGCATGCTAACTATTAGCCCCCTAGGCCCCTCGTCTCGGCTAGTGACGTAGAAAGCCGTGCAGATTTTGACCAGCTCACCCAGAGACTGAAGGCAGGACACATTCAGAAACCATATCTCACTCTAAACAGCATGGATGGTTTTTTCAAAGTTTGTATATCTGTGGAAGCACCAGAGACACAAAATAACTCCCCAAATCCCAGAAAAAGTGATTTTTTTCATAATATCGGCACTTTAAAGACGTAGCAAGAGAAGCCCAGCTGGGGCTGACAATGTAAGTCTGCATTCACACTGACGATGCAGCGGAAACGCAGCTCTGCCCATTCATTTTAAATGGGGTAGTGTTGTCGGTTAACTCATTAAATAAATAGATGCCAAGGTTTCCCCCAGTGTATCACAAGCCTAAGCCCCCTAACCCTAACCCTCTGAGGACGAAAGACGCACTGGCGCATCCAAAACGATGTTTGACCAAAACTCGCGAAATTTCAAGTTTACTGAAAAACAAAAGTCACGAACAACTTTCTCTCCGTCTTAAACTCTGCACTGCTCGACCTGCTCGTCTCTTTCCGATCGAAGAATGACGTGTGAGCAGATAAAAGTCAAACCGCAGGAGCGTGATGTCCCCAAAAACATTCATTTCATCCACATTATGCACCGCAGCTTTTTGTGACGGCAGTGCATGGGAAGCATGTTTAAACTCAGCTGCCTCACTGACATTATGCATCGGTGTAAAAGCTGCTCCTGATGAGTTTTAGGAAGGTGAACCGAGGACCCGGCTGAACAGAAATACTCTCATCGTATGTCTTCTTGGAACATGCTAGCATGGGGTTACACACGGGCAACTTTTAGTGTACACTGTGTCTCAATTTGGATACTTCCGTGAGTGCACTTACATGTCAGACTGATCTCATGAAATGGTGTATGTATGACACGGCAATTCGTATGCCATTATTGGCGTGTTATCAAGACACATACTCACTTTTTAGCGTGTTTATCAATGCCGTTTGGCCTCCATTGACTTACATTACCTTGCAATTGCGTGTAAATTGACGCCGTAGCGAGTAGTATGAAAGGGCTTACAGCGCTAGCTTCTAGCTAATAGTCCTTACCTAGCTACTGATCATGTGATCTTACCTAGCTACTGATCATGTGATCTTACCTAGCTACTGATCATGTGATCTTACCTAGCTACTGATCATGTGATCTTACCTAGCTACTGAGCGTGTGGTCTTACCTAGCTACTGATCATGTGCGACTGCCAACAAAGATGGGATAGAAGTGCGATGTCTCACTCTGTAGCCCAAACAGAGAGCTCAACACACAGGGTGAAAAGAGGAGCTGCAGCAATGTGAAATACAACAAAAATATGGTGTTTTCTGATAATTAAACCATGTAAACATATTCTGATACAATCTCTAAATACAATTATGTACCTGAAAATGAGCATAATATGAGCACTTTAAAAGTCTAGTTGTTCATGTAAAGGGAACACAGTGTGTGTGTGTGTGTGTGTGTGTGTGTGTGTGTGTGTGTGTGTGTGTAAGGATTCCTGTTTTCAGATGAAATGCCTAATCAGGCTTTTATTTACACGCAGAGTTTCTTCTGTTTCCCTCTCCGTGTTCAGACATTAAGCAGGCGCTGCTGTAAAAACCTGCT
>NC_050195.1:6029638-6034638 GCF_008315115.2 Sander lucioperca | reverse complement strand
ACCTTCTTGTGGTCACACACACACACACACACACACACACACACACACACACACACACACACACACACACACACACACACACACACACACCTGTCTTTATATTAATCAGAGAATATTGTCCTCACCTGTTTCTCTTTCCTCAGACAGAATGAACAAAAGTGAAGACAAGCAGAGTGAAATGTGAGAACAGGAGGAAAAGTTAAGAAGAGAAATGGCCGGTGGTTTGACAGAAAGCAGATAGGAGGGACGACAGATGTGTTCAGACGACAATAAAAAACAAGTTGAGGCGATGTGTAACGTGAACGGCTCCCTGTGAGGTAATGTAATCCATCCTCTGCAACATTCATCCAACATGTGCAGGAGCTTTCACTTGTCTGCAAAGTACCGAACACGAGTAGGAATTTAAAAAACTAAAATTACATGCAGAAGAAAAAAAGAACAGCGCACGTTACTTGTGTTGCATAAAAAATTAAGTAAAACCTATGACACACATCACAATTGTGGCAGTAAGACTCAGTGTCTGTGAGGAATATTTTGAGATTATAGGAAGCAGCATTTTCTTATGTTGTTGTTTTTCTACAGCTGCCACTAACGATAAGATAGGGTCAAACGTGGTCAGCCCAATAGTCCCACAGCCCTATGTTCCCACAGCCCTATGTTCCCACAGCCCTATGTTCCCACAGCCCAATAGTCCCACAGCCCTATGTTCCCACAGTCCAATGTTCCTACAGCCCAATAGTCCCACAGCCCTATGTTCCTACATCCCTATGTTCCCACAGCCCAATGTTCCTACAGCCCAATGGTCCCACAGCCCAATGTTCCTACAGCCCAATGGTCCCACAGCCCTATGTTCCCACAGCCCTATGTTCCCACAGCCCTATGTTCCTACAGCCCAATAGTCCCACAGCCCTATGTTCCCACAGCCCTATGTTCCCACAGCCCAATAGTCCCACAGCCCTATGTTCCCACAGCCCAATAGTCCCACAGCCCTATGTTCCTACAGCCCAATAGTCCCACAGCCCAATAGTCCCACAGCCCTATGTTCCCACAGCCCTATGTTCCTACAGCCCAATAGTCCCACAGCCCTATGTTCCTACATCCCTATGTTCCCACAGCCCAATGTTCCTACAGCCCAATGGTCCCACAGCCCTATGTTCCCACAGCCCAATGTTCCTACAGCCCTATGTTCCCACAGCCCTATGTTCCCACAGCCCTATGTTCCTACAGGCCAATAGTCCCACAGCCCTATGTTCCCACAGCCCTATGTTCCCACAGCCCTATGTTCCCACAGCCCTATGTTCCCACAGCCCAATGTTCCTACAGCCCAATGGTCCCACAGCCCTATGTTCCTACAGCCCAATGGTCCCACAGCCCTATGTTCCTACAGCCCAATGGTCCCACAGCCCAATGTTCCTACAGCCCAATGGTCCCACAGCCCTATGTTCCTACAGCCCAATGGTCCCACAGCCCTATGTTCCCACAGCCCTATGTTCCCACAGCCCAATAGTCCCACAGCCCTATGTTCCCACAGCCCTATGTTCCCACAGCCCAATAGTCCCACAGCCCTATGTTCCTACAGCCCAATAGTCCCACAGCCCAATAGTCCCACAGCCCTATGTTCCCACAGCCCTATGTTCCTACAGCCCAATAGTCCCACAGCCCTATGTTCCTACATCCCTATGTTCCCACAGCCCAATGTTCCTACAGCCCAATGGTCCCACAGCCCTATGTTCCCACAGCCCAATGTTCCTACAGCCCTATGTTCCCACAGCCCTATGTTCCCACAGCCCTATGTTCCTACAGGCCAATAGTCCCACAGCCCTATGTTCCCACAGCCCTATGTTCCTACAGCCCAATAGTCCCACAGCCCTATGTTCCTACATCCCTATGTTCCCACAGCCCAATGTTCCTACAGCCCTATGTTCCCACAGCCCTATGTTCCCACAGCCCTATGTTCCCACAGCCCTATGTTCCCACAGCCCTATGTTCCCACAGCCCAATGTTCCTACAGCCCAATGGTCCCACAGCCCAATGTTCCTACAGGCCAATAGTCCCACAGCCCTATGTTCCCACAGCCCTATGTTCCCACAGCCCTATGTTCCTACATCCCTATGTTCCCACAGCCCAATGTTCCTACAGCCCAATGGTCCCACAGCCCAATGTTCCTACAGCCCAATGGTCCCACAGCCCTATGTTCCCACAGCCCTATGTTCCCACAGCCCTATGTTCCTACAGCCCAATAGTCCCACAGCCCTATGTTCCTACAGCCCAATAGTCCCACAGCCCTATGTTCCCACAGCCCTATGTTCCCACAGCCCTATGTTCCTACAGCCCTATGTTCCTACAGCCCAATAGTCCCACAGCCCTATGTTCCCACAGCCCTATGTTCCCACAGCCCAATAGTCCCACAGCCCTATGTTCCCACAGCCCTATGTTCCCACAGCCCAATAGTCCCACAGCCCAATAGTCCCACAGCCCTATGTTCCCACAGCCCTATGTTCCTACAGCCCAATAGTCCCACAGCCCTATGTTCCTACATCCCTATGTTCCCACAGCCCAATGTTCCTACAGCCCAATGGTCCCACAGCCCTATGTTCCCACAGCCCAATGTTCCTACAGCCCTATGTTCCCACAGCCCTATGTTCCCACAGCCCTATGTTCCTACAGGCCAATAGTCCCACAGCCCTATGTTCCCACAGCCCTATGTTCCCACAGCCCTATGTTCCCACAGCCCTATGTTCCTACAGCCCTATGTTCCCACAGCCCTATGTTCCCACAGCCCTATGTTCCTACAGCCCAATGGTCCCACAGCCCAATAGTCCCACAGCCCTATGTTCCCACAGCCCTATGGTCCCACAGCCCAGTGGTCCCACAACCCTATGTTCCCACAGCCCAATGGTCCCACAGCCCTATGTTCCCACATTTCTAAGAATATTTCTTAAGATTAGGCCCTATGTTCCCACATTTCTAGGACATTTTCAAGTTTTATCAGAGAAAGAAGGAGCGAGACGTCCGCTGCTCGTGTGAGTAACATTACATCCTGGTACCAAACACACCGGAGAGACATTGTGACTTTGGGGTGAGTAGTCTTTCTACTAGCGTAGTTTCATAGTCAGATACTTTTACGACAAACTGAGGCTTTCTTCACACAGATAGGGTGATAATAATTAGGGATGCACCGAATCCAGATTTTTGGGGTTCGGCCGAATACTGAATCCACACACTGCTCTGAGAGAGCTGATGATATATGATCTCAACGCTAGATGGGAGAAATTCCCACACATTGGACCTTTAAGTTACAGTACTGTACATCTGAGGATGAATAACTGAGCACATGCAGTTATGCAACAGCGCTGACGAGAAGAAACTGAAGAGAGAAGAGACGTAAGAGGGAGTTTTTATTTTAGTGCGTCTGGATTTAAAGCAAACATGTTTGCTCCACTCACGGTCTCAAGTGTACAGAATATAAATAGCACGAGAATTAAACAGAAAAACCAAACATTGGGCAAAATGTGGAGTTTCGGACAAAGACTGTTTGTGTAAAGCAACAATTAGAGGCAACAATGGAGACTCAAGTTTCCCTCTAAATTCACAAACAGAAAACCATCTCATTTATATAACCTGTCTGCGTTATCTCACACAATGACAAATACACACATGTAGGTTTGTCAGCAGACATAAAGAATGTACAACCACGCAAACGTATTTTATATATTTACACTTGCGTTGAAGAGTCAGTAATCTGCTGCCACAAAATCGTCAAGTGTCCAGTGAGAAGTATGGAAGCACATTTCCATTATTTTGAGATACACAGGCTGCATCTCATGGCCCTTATTTGATAGCTCCTCAGTCCTCGGATAACTTGGATAAGTTGGTCTATTCCTCCTCGGTGAAGGCCGTCTCAAAGCTCTTATTTCTGCCCCGATGACCGATGACCGAGGAGGGATCACCAAGTGAAAGAAGGTCTGACTAGTCCACACAGCATTCCTGGATGGAGAAAAACCCTGCTCTGGTTTATTGGCATTTCTTTAAACCAATCACTATCATCGTGGGCGGGGCTAAGCTCCAGACGGAGCCACGGTGCCTCTGCTAAATAGTCTCAGGAAGGAACTTGTTTTGGTGGAACATGTGGACGTTCAAAAGTAGTTTTAGTCGTGCAACAGAAAACTCAGATTTGGAGGACTGGTTAGCAATTATTCAACCAGACAAACAACTGAAAGAGACAAAGACCCTTCTGAGCAGCAGTTGAATATGGAGGCTTTCACACCTCAAAGTCTGAACCCAGGTCCTTACCATGGTTCATGTTTTTGCATTTAATCCGGTAAGTTTTGGTTTCACACTGCAGTTATGCAAGCGCACTAAAGAGCTCTACGTGACAAAACTACGTCCTGCCGTCATCATATACATGAGCCGCGTCTCCCGCCAGTTGTAACTGATTGGTTTGAAGACGGGCTTCCCCGTCCTCTCCTATCCTCTCTCTCTGTGTCTGAGTTTTTCCAGCTGACCGCTGCTCTCCCCGTGCTGCCGCGGCTCTTTTTGTTTTGTTGCGTTGTTGAGAAGCGCGACCCGGGAACTTTACTCTGGGTTTTGAGGAGCTGCAGCATTTATTCAGCAACGTGATATCATGACTTTGCGTAAACATACACGCCCACTTTCCAAAGCCAAGTGGCGTGTTATCTGTACGCATTGTGAGCTTTATACGCTGTATACAGAAGACTGATCTCAAGAAGTGGCGTAGGAATGACAATTCGTATGCCATTTTGGCGTGTTATCAAGTCTGTATTCA
The DNA here is from genome assembly GCF_008315115.2 of Sander lucioperca. NCBI lineage: Eukaryota > Metazoa > Chordata > Actinopteri > Perciformes > Percidae > Sander > Sander lucioperca. Next base: position 6,029,852 of record NC_050195.1, on the reverse strand, counting down.
GAGACCAACTGAACGCTACACTGTACATTTAATACCACTTAACAAGTCAACTGCTGATGTATTCTCTGCTCTTGGTCCAAAAGTCCGAACCATCCAAAAAATGCTTTCACACTGGAAACGAATCGGACCGTTGTTCAGCTTGATCCAGACCGAGACTTCTTCTTTAGGCCGGACCAAATTTAGTCTGTTTTGTCCTGTGAATTTGGTTCGGATC
>NC_050195.1:6017138-6019638 GCF_008315115.2 Sander lucioperca | reverse complement strand
CCGAAACTGCAGCTGTGGAGGAAGTTATTCATATACAGGAATCAGTGATGAATCCACTCTTTCATCTGATATTAATGAAACACAGGGTGGGGTGGGGGGGGGGTTCCTCCAAAAGGTTGAGATCTCAAACTATTTCGGGAGGTCCCCGGACATGTCTGCATGGATTTACAAAAGTGACAAAAACGTCCAAAAAAAAACTTGAAAAAAATTTGAAAAAAGCTCAAATAAACGTGAAAAAAGAGACAAAAATTTTTAAAAAAAATTTGAGAAAAACAAACAAACAAAAACAGAGAGACGGAAACTCAAATACAGCGAAAAAAAACTTGAAAAAAAAACATCATGTCAACAAACCCCCCTAAAATGTTAAATTTTTTTCGCCAAAATCGTCGGAAGAAGAGCCAAAAACTCCGCTAAAAGCTACAAAAATGTATAAAGATATTTTTTTTTGTCGCTTTGTTAAGATTTTAGCTTTTTTGTCGTAGTTCGTACTTCTTTTTTAATTTTTTTGTCTGCATTAATCCTGAATGAATCCTGCGAGTGAAGCTGTCAACGAGGATGTAAAATCTCTCCGTTTGTTCGTAAAGTCAAATCCAGAAAGTTTGTTTCTAAACCGCAGCGAGGGACAAAGTTACCAGGATGTAAACATCCTTCTCCCCAAACCTCAACGCCCCAAATGTTCCCCAGGAGATATCACACACACACACACACTCACACACACACACACACCCTCACATACACACACACACTCACACTCACACTCACAGACACACACACACACACACACACATACACACACTCACAGACACAGACACAGACACATGCACATGTACACACACACACACACACACACACACACACACACACACACACACACTCACATACACACACACACACACAGACACACACACACACACACACACAGACACAGACACACTAAGGCCTCCTGCACACTGGCTGCGTGGTGTTTTCTATGTCTTACACACCAGAAAGGTGTCTGACGCGGCGCTGCTGCTGCTAGCCTTGTCTGAACCATAGACAGTTAAAGAAATGGACAAAGCAACGCCATTATACTTCCACAGAGACCAGTGAAGTCTCTTTCCCGGTGATGGCTGAGCGTTACTGAGCAGCCTCCAACTGAGCTTGAAGACGTAGATGTGACGTGAGCAACCTGTCTGAAAGTTGGAAGTCTTCTGGTAGCTGTGCCAAGAGAAATCTCAATCATTCCCAATCTAGCAGAGACGGAGAGCGTAGGTATATGTAAGGAGATAACATAGACACAGGCTAATTATTGATCACTAAAATGATAGTTAACATTAGTAATTAAACTTAAACAGCTAATGGAAGTCCAAACTGCCTGAGAGCTTCTCCTGTACTATACGGTAATTCCTCTACTATGAGACAGTAAGTCTCGTGGTTATGACCCAATCGTTAGCCTATTTTTATAAAAACGTCTGCTACGGAGCCATAACGTGAGGTACAAGGTAATGGAGCCTTTTATACATTGTCGTGTTTCTTTAGAAATAAACAATAGACAAATACACATGTATGTTTCCCAAAAATATAAATATATTCTGATTTGATTACAGCAAAGACAACGTCGGCAGTATTGACGGCAAAACAGGCTCCAGAATATTTGGTTGGTCAGGCGTTGGCTGCTTGGGTCATAACAAAGAGGGTATGGCAGCTTGGCGCTGAAATCAATGGGGATAGCACCTCTCTGCCTCTGTTTACGCCTGTTGCTTGTGGCTCATTCCGTTTGGGAAATGTTCACACACACACTCACACACACACACACACACACATTAGTGGTGAAGTATTGTAAAGGTTATCACCGTGGAAGGGGAAGAGCAGCCCTGTTGTTTCCCCTGGCTGCTATTACACCTGCAGTCTCAAGCAAAGGCCACAGTTCACTGCTAACTGATGTACTGACAGGTGCAACTTTTTATATCTGCATTTATGTCAAAACCTAGAGACTTTCAAACATCAACATGTCATTTATTAATATGTATTTGTGCCAAAATGACATATAAACATCTTTTTGTATTCTATGTTGTCTGGAACCGCTTCCAACACGCTGGCGTGTGGCGTGAAAAATAGGCCTCGGATCTATTTCTAGCATGCACGCGTTTTCTGAGACATGCGTGTCACGCAGGCTCTCACCTGTTACCATGGGAGCCCAAATAGAAAACGGACACGCCACTCAGCTGACATGCTCACGCCACGCAGCTGACACGCTCACGCCACGCAGCTGACACGCTAATGCTAACACTCACGCCACACTCACACCACACTCACGCCGCTGACACGCTCACGGCACGCTCACGCTAACACTCACGCCACGCTCACGCCACGCAGCTGACACGCGCACGCCACGCAGCCAGTGTGCAGGAGGTCTAAAGTCTAAAATCAGTTTCTCCTCCCCAAGTTTTAGGAACTTGGGGAGGAGAATCTAAACACAAACATTATTCTTCTACGCTTTAGACGTTTCTTTTAAGATTAT
>NC_050195.1:5972138-5984638 GCF_008315115.2 Sander lucioperca | reverse complement strand
AGTTATGTTGCATTGCTTTGTTGTACAAATCAAAATGTGCTTGTGGCATTTTTCTAATCTAATTTATTTTACGGTATTTTGTTTCTGTTTTTCTGCTTCACCATTAAAGTTTAAAGGATGTACACAAAGAAAAATGTTCCTTTGATTCTTCCCATGAACACCTGACTGTTTCCTTTTAAGTCTTGGGACCCTATCCTGCACCCAGCGCAGCGCAAAGCCCAACGCAACTGTCTCTGCTAGTTTAAGACCGACCCAGTTCTCAGTTTCCCGTCCAGTGCCCACGTAGTTTAAATAACAAATGCACCTGCACCCATCTGTGGCCCATTGGCATGCTGGTCTTACAGGGAGGTGTGTTCAGGTGCAGCTGGCCGACGAGAGGAAGAGGAAGAAGATGGAGGAGGCCACTGCTGCGAGAGCCATAGCGTTAGCTGCCGCCACCAGAGCGGAGTCGACGGACTCTCTCCGTGGTCACATCAGAGAGTGTAAGAAGCTCAGCATGGACATGAAACTTAAGGAGGAGCAGATTAGGGATCTAGAGGGCAAGTGTCAGGAGCATGCTGGTCTTACAGGGAGGTGTGTTCAGGTGCATTCTGGGCGTGCTGGTCTTACAGGGAGGTGTGTTCAGGTGCATTCTGGGCGTGCTGGTCTTACAGGGAGGTGTGTTCAGGTGCATTCTGGGCGTATTGCTATCTTGAGGCAGCAGGAAGTGATGGCACCATTGACCAACAAAAACCTGGTCTAAAGTCAATAACGCAGCATTTCATTGTTATTTTAACAGAGCATTAGTAAAATGCTCCTAGGCTCGTGCACAGCACGCACACTATGCTTGTTACACACACAGGGACGCACAGCAGCACACACACATGCAGAAGATTACAAATACAAATATTACGGTGTAAATCCTCCATCATAACAGCAATGCTCCAAGGTCCAAACACGCCTGGCTTTTAAAGGGAATGGGAGATGATCTCTGATTGGTTGATTGCATGTTACGCCCCAAACACCCCTCTGATTAATGAAGACACTAAGTACAACCCTTTAGAACCATGCGCCCGGCACACGGACCCTTTCTTCCGCCGTAAAAACTATCAAAAGTGGATTCGTACACGGCCTAAACGCACCTGCGCCAGACGCTTCACGCTTAGATCATTAAAATAGGGCCCAGTATCTGTTAACTGTCCTTAAAGGGTAACTACCGTAAACAGTAATTTTAGCATCATAAAACACACTTAATTCAAAGTCAACATAAACAAAATAAAACTACAAGAAGCCGTTTTGATTCGTCTTTCCACAACTGTAGTTTTGATTGAAATAAACACATAGTTTACAGATTTACATGTGAAAATATGTTGGCTCTATACACGCTAAAAGTAGGGATGTCCCGATCAGGTTTTTTTGCCCTCGAGTCCGAGTCATTTGATTTTGAGTATCTACCGATACCGAGTCCCGATCCGATACTTCTATAATAATTCACCTTTATAATACCTCCAGACCGCAGACATAATCGCGCGTTCCGCTTCAAGCTGCTTCCGTGTTCTACTTTGCCGGCATTTAACCAAGAGCGTCTCTGTGCCACCGCATAACTATAGATGTGTTAAAAAATAATGAGAATACATATACATATATATCCGAGTCCTGATCGGGAGGTAACGTCCGATTCCGATCGAGTCTGAAACCACGTGATCGGGCCCGATTTCCGATCACGAGATCGGATCTGGACATCCCTAGCTAAAAGTACTGTTTTTTTAAATGGAGTCTGGTGGGTTTAGCACTAGCGACCTCAGAGCTGTTTCTGGTTAAACAGAAAGGTCTTAAAGAGGTTTTAAAGGTATATCTCTGTAGGGATCCTTTCATAATGTTGTCAGACACTTAGAATAATAATCTGAGTCTGTCAGCGGCAACAACAGAACTTTTAGTGGACGCTAACTGATGCTGAACATTTGTCCCGTAGGGTTACATTACAGCCCGGTCTGTAGCAGACAGTTACAGCGTTCACGCTTAACCCTCATGTTGTCTTCCAACCCAGTCTCTTCGTGAAATGGTCACGTTTACGTGGTCACGCGAGTAGTATGAAATGCCGAAAATCCACATAAGGAGGTTGGTTGGGATGGTGAATGGGTCAAACAACGCAGGACTCTTCACGCCCGTGTGTGGCGTTTTGTTTCCCCGTTTTTGTGTTCCTAATCACAACCGTCACGTTATTGTCGCGCATCCGCCGCGGCCGTCTCCCGTTGTGTGACGTGTCCTTTCCAGGCTTCAAAATTAACTTTTTTGTCCACCAGCCAAATGGCTAGTGAACGTTCAAGTATTACCAGCCACTCAATAGATTACTATCAGGTTTTTTGGCTGCTGAGTGAAGCAAATCTACCAGCCACTTGCATTTTTCACCAGCATTTCGCTGGTAAACGGTGCTAATTTTCAACCCTGGTCCTTCCCCCATTCATCTTTTCCTAAACCCAACCTCCGTATAGATGGTTCCCATTTCGAGCTGGCCACCATGAAAAAAACGTGTTCTTGTACACGAATCAATAGATTAAAAATAACGTGACAATTTCACGAACTGCTGTGAGACCGTGTTGTGTCTTCCTGTAGTCCACAAATCCAGTCCCTCATCAATTTAGGTTCACAATAAATTTCGGCCCACCTAGTATTTGTCACTTTTGTCGATGGTTTTGGCACTCCCCCCTAACCCCCCCGCCGCCATACGAAGTCATAATATGCAAAGTAGATGGGAAAATTTACTCCCTAGATAAACGTTAGGTCATTCTCAATATTTTTCTCATTTACACTTTGTCTCTATCTCAAACCACTTTCAAGCCAGAGCCTTCTGAAATTTAGCTGTCAAAATCTAGTATTTTTAAAAATAATACCTGGCGCCTAAAGGGTTAAGTTCTCCTTTAATAGAGACTCCATTCACTACTTGTACAGGAGTTTGCTACGAATCAAGGAAGAGCATAATTGCAACATACTGTGAGGTTATTTTGAGGAATCTGTGCCTGTAAAACTCCCTCATTATTTCAGTGCCTTGCAACAATTTGTAAAGGTTATAAAGCTCCCTGCACGCTGCTGGCTGTGGGTTACGTTGACTTTCATATCACCGTATGAACCCTGCCTTGTAAAACTCACATATTGAAAATGTGATTGCAAAAACTGCCGCTGCAGCTTTTTCCAGCTTCAGAGGACGAGGCTCGGGGGTGGACTGGAGCGATGCCAGTCAGCGAGGAAGGGAGACACAGCAGGAACTCATTTCCTCACGGCAACGCAAAAATACAGGCTATTAAAGACTTACTTTACAAAAAAAGGTCAGCTGATGCCTCGCAGCTTCCCTTCTCTTGCCCTGTTAAACTAAAGCTGTGAAAAGATGACACGCTGAAAGTTCTTCAGCGAGTGGAAACAGCGTGAGAGCCAAATTAAAAACTCTCTGAGGTCTAAGGGCATCTTCACATATCTCCTTAAATTTAGCTTTTTAAGGTATTTGCATATAACTGATCCCCCAGCCCAGTCTCATGGCAGTTTGTGAAATGGTCACGTTATTGAATCCATTGATTTGTGTATTGAACACGTTCATGTCGTTATTTTCGTGTGGTGAACACAAATTTTAAACTGCTATGTATTTCAATGGGAAGCATATTTCGTGATCACAGAACGGTTACGGTAGCGAGTAGTATTGATGAGGCGAAAATCCGCGCAGCGAGGTTGGTCGGGGGGGTGGATGGATCAAACTACACAGGACTTTCACCACGGCGGTCTGTCCCGTTGTCGCCAGCGTGTGGCGGCGTGTCCTGTTGTCGCCAGCGTGTGGCGGTCTGTCCAATTGTTGTCACCAGCGTGTGGCGGTCTGTCCAATTGTTGTCACCAGCGTGTGGCGGTCTTTCCAATTGTTGTCACCAGCGTGTGGCGGTCTGTCCAATTGTTGTCACCAGCGTGTGGCGGTCTGTCCAATTGTTGTCACCAGCGTGTGGCGGTATGTCCAGTTGTTGTCACCAGCGTGTGGCGGTCTTTCCAATTGTTGTCACCAGCGTGTGGCGGTCTGTCCAGTTGTTGTCACCAGCGTGTGGCGGTCTGTCCAATTGTTGTCACCAGCGTGTGGCGGTCTTTCCAATTGTTGTCACCAGCGTGTGGCGGTCTGTCCAGTTGTTGTCACCAGCGTGTGGCGGTCTTTCCAATTGTTGTCACCAGCGTGTGGCGGTCTGTCCAGTTGTTGTCACCAGCGTGTGGCGGTCTGTCCAGTTGTTGTCTGCACCCTGCTGCGTCTTGCTACGTCCAGCTATGCCCTGATGCGTCCTGCTACGTCCAGCTATGCTCTGATGCGTCATGCTACGTCCTGCTATGCCCTGCTGCATCTTGCTATGCTCTGCGGTACCCTGCCGCGTCTTGCTACGTCCAGCTATGCCCTGCTGCGTCTTGCTATGTCCAGCTATGCCCTGCAGTGCCCTGCTATGACATGAGCTACTACGACTACCATTTCTAGTCACTGTCCCATTATCTTTATTGTGACTATTATTGCCACTGTTCATCACCCCCCCAACCGGCACCGTCAGACACCGCCCACCAAGAGCCTGGGTCTGCCGAGGATTCTTCCTAAAAGGGAGTTTTTCCTCGCCACTGTTGCACTAAATGCTTGCTCTTAGGGGAATTACTAGAATTCATTTCATTTCATTTTTTATACAGGAAAATTTAAAAGCAACAATTAAGTTACAATAATTTGGGCCTGACTCAGTTTAAAAACTGGTTTACAGCAGCTTCCTGTTCAGCAACATAGAACAATGAACACAATTTCGGCACATTTATACAGGACATTATTACTGACTAGACAGATGCAAACAAATACAACTTTAAATACGGAAAAAAAAGACTAAAAACAATACATGAACAATCAGTGTGTGCAAGTATGACTATCAAGAAGAAACTGTTTATATGACTTTTTGAAATATGTGATGGATGATTGTTGGGTCTTTGTAAATTATAGGTGGTCTAGACCTACTCTATCTGTAAAGTGTCTCGAGATAACTCTTGTTATGATTTGATACTATATATAAAATTGAATTGAATTGAAAATGCGAGGATTTCACTTCACTTTTGAGGAGAAAAGATAGAAGGTTTTTGATTCTAGTTTGCTAAAACTGCAACCATTACCTTCTCTGGTTTAGATATGAGGACGGAAAATGCTCATGTGGGTTGTATTAGAGGGCGGGAACAATTAAAACGGTTATGCCCCGCTAACAGAGGAACTATGCTAAAAAACATCTTAAACCTAATTGCTTTTTTATGTTTGTGTTTGACTTTAAGGCCACTGTAGAGCATCTTACGGTTCTTCAGTGCCACCGCCAACTCTTAACTCAGTCCATATTTTAAAAAACCCTGCAGATTCTACCCTGAGAAACATCTTTTCCACAGAAAAGTGCCATTAATGACTCACAGCCGCAGCACAGTGCCAACATCATTCAATCAGAATGTGCCTTCCACTGCTGGCTGCTTTTAAAGATCACTGTAACGTGTTGTGGCTACCGAGAGAAACCAGGAAATCCAACAAACAGCAGCTAAACCACCGTGTGTGTGTGTGTGTGTGTGTGTGTGTGTGTGTGTGTGTGTGTGTGTGTGTGTATGTGTGTGTGTGTGTGTGTGTATGTGTGTGTGTGTGTGTGTGTGTGTGTGTGTGTGTGTGTGTGTGTGTGTGTGTGTGTGTGTGTGTGTGTGTGGGCTTGTTTAACTACATTCGTGGGGTCCAAAAACCGAGAATACAGTATAGCCTACTTGTGGGGTCCCGACAGCTTTGTGGAGCCAAAATGCTGGACCCCACAAGTTTAAAGGTCTGTTTGAGGGTTAAGACTTGGTTTTAGGATTAGGGTTAGAATTAGGTTATGGTTAGGGTGAAGGTAAGGGTTAAGGTTAGGCATTTAGTGATGATGGTTAAGGTTAGGGTAAGGGGCTAGGGAATGCATTATGTCAATGACGGGTCCCCACAAAGATAGTGAGATGAACTCTGTGTGTGTGTGTGTGTGTGTGTGTGTGTGTGTGTGTGTGTGTGTGTGTGTGTGTGTGTGTGTGTGTTGTGGCCTTTCGTGAGCAGAAGTGGATTTGCATTGATGAGGTAATGGAGTGAGGTTTGTGTGTGTGTGCTGTTGTGAGGAACCAAGAACAAAACTACATTTATTTTAAAAATGAAGGGGAGGAGAGTGTGCGTGTGCGCCTGTGTTTGTGGTTTGGGTTGTCCCTGGTCTGGTTTTTTGGGGAGACTCCATCCTGTCATGAACGTGTCTCATGTTCTGATGTCATACAGAGACGTGGCAGATGTGAAGCGCAAACACACACTCTTCTACTTTAACTTCCAGTTAACATGCCAACCCCAACAAGTTCTTTGTCATGTATTTAATTTAATTTAATTCATTTAGTGATTGGCTTCAAGAATTAAGGCTGTGAGCATAAAAACTGAAAGTCAAATACTGTTTATGTTCTGTTTTTGACAAATTATACAGTCATTTTCTACATACCATACTAGGACTTTTTTCAACTTGCCAAAAAATTTTTTTTGATGTGAATAACAAATGACAGAACAAACAAATTATTTTAATGTTTCGGGAACAGCTCACCAAGATGAGCTGCTGGATCAGCTGATTCTTCATCATCTGAGGTTGATGGTTCCAATCCCAGTTCTCTCTTCCAACAGTTGTCAGGGTATTTCTGTTGGTAGTGTAGTAGGTTTGTTCTCGACAAAATAGGCACCTGTCTATACTATCACTTTTTTTCGACATACTATATATGACTTTTTTTCGACTTTTTTGACTTTTTCGACATACTATATATGACTTTTTTTTCGACTTTTTTGACTTTTTCGACATACTATATATGACTTTTTTGACTTTTTTCGAGATACTATACTATGACTTTTTTTCAACTTTTTTTCGACATACTACACTGAATTTTCTTCATAATCTGAGGTTGAAGGTTCAAATCCCAGTTCTTTCTTGAGACTACTACTATACATGACTTACTTTTTTCGACATACTATACTATGACTTTTTTCAACATACTATACTATGACTTTTTTTTACATTTTTCGACATACTATACCATGACTTTTTTAGACTTTTTTTTAGATATACTACACTATGAATTTTTTTTTTACATACTATACTATGACTTTTTTTGACTTTTTTTCGACATACTATACTATGACTTTTTTAGACTTTTTTCAACACACTATACCATGACTTTTTTAGACTTTTTTTAGATATACTACACTATGAATTTTTTTTTGACATACTATGCTATGACTTTTTTGGTGTGAATAACAAATGACAGAACAAACAAGTGAGTTTAGGGCTTCAGGAATAGCTCACCAAGATGAGCTGCTGGTCAAATGATCCTTCACTCCGACTTTTTCGACATACTATGATTTATTTTCTAATTTTTTTGAATTACTATACTATGACTTTTTTTCTAATTCTTTTGACATACTATACTATGACTTTTTTCGAAAATTTTTTGACCTACTATACTATGACTTTTTTCGACTTTTTCGACATACTATGATTTTTTTCCGAATTTTTTTGAATTACTATACTATGACTTTTTTGGAATATTTTTGACATACTATACTATGACTTTTTTCAAAATTCTTTTGACATAATATACTATGACTTTTTTCGAAATTCTTTTGACATACTATACTATGACTTTTTCGAATTTTTTTGACATACTATACTATGACTTTTTTGGAATATTTTTGACATACTATACTATGACTTTTTTCGAATTTTTTTGACATACTATACTATGACTTTTTTCGAAATTCTTTTGACATACTATACTATGACTTTTTCGAATTTTTTTGACATACTATACTATGACTTTTTTGGAATATTTTTGACATACTATACTATGACTTTTTTGGAATATTTTTGACATACTATACTATGACTTTTTTCGAATTTTTTTGACATACTATACTATGACTTTTTTTGAATTTTTTTGACATACTATACCATGACATTTTTCGACCTTTTCGACATACTATACTATGGCTGAAACATGTTGACGAGAACCACCTGACTCAGGCTGTTCTCTGAGTGAAGTAGTTCAGCTGGAGGGAAGCTGCTTCATAGTCTGAAGGTTGAGAGTTTAAATCCTTAGTTGTGACTTTGATCCACAGAGAGGAGGAAGTGAGCCCGATGTACCACATCAGACTTCATATTTCACAGTTCCTGTTTTCAGTCAGATGGTTTATATATCTCTATAAATATGTGCGTCTGTGTGTTTTATTGTGACTTTTTTTCGACATTATATACTGTGACTTTTTTTTCGACTTTTTCGACAAACTACACTATGACTTTTTCGACTTTTTTGACATACTATTCTATGACTTTTTTGACTTTTTCAACATACTATACTATGTAAAAAAACTTTTTTGCACTCTTTTTTTTGGGCAGGTGCTTAGGATGTGATCAGAAATAGCAGATCGAAAAGTTGCAGAGACGCAAAGACGCGAGGCACTTTGGATATTTACTTTGCAGACCCTATCGCCAAAAGGTCTCAATGATGAATTTAATCTCAATATCATGTTATGCTAATTTGATGTTTTCTCCTTGTTTTTTCCTTGTTTCCGTATTAGTTTATCCTCAGGAACTGTTAATTGTACAGGTGCATATGGACTGTTATTATGTAATTTAACCAATGTAATGATCCACTTTTGAATGCACTGAGTCCTCTCTGATTAAGAGCAGAATGAGAATACATTGATCTTGAGTCTATAACAAAATTGTTTTGATTATCCATTGTTTTTAAATATACTGAGTGGCATTTTTTCTGCCTTTTCCTGTTCACGGTCCGTGATGGGAGCGCCATTTTGTGAATGAATGACGTCATTCAAGAGCCGGACCTGATTGGTCCTGGTTGGTCAACCAAACTACTTAAGGCTGTGGTTGAGGTGAATGTGTGTATTTACCTGATGAAGGTCTGAGACCGAAACGTTGTATTTTTCTAAACCGGTGCCGTCAGACACCGCCTACCAAGAGTCTGGGTCTGTCCGAGGTTTCTTCCTAAAAGGGAGTTTTTCCTCGCCACTGTCGCTATAGCTACTGCTAATGCTTGCTCTTGAGGCAACCTGTAATAGTTGGGGCTTCGTAAACTACAGAGTGTGGTCTAGACCTACTCTATCTGTAAAGTGTCTTGAGATAACTCTTGTTATGATTTGATACTATGAATAAAATTGAATTGAATTGAAATTAAATAAATGATTGCTTGCGTAATGGTCAGTGTGCGGGACTTTTCTCTCGACACACTATACCATGACTTTTTTAGACTTTTTTTTAGATATACTACACTATGAATTTTTTTTTGACATACTATGCTATGACTTTTTTGGTGTGAATAACAAATGACAGAACAAACAAGTGAGTTTAGGGCTTCAGGATTAGCTCACCAAGATGAGCTGCTGGTCAAATGATATTTCATAATCTGAGGTTGATGGATCAAATCCCAGTTCTTTCATGGGAGTTTTTCATTTTCTGTCCTCACTAATTTGAATGACAAAGACCAGAGCATTTCAAGCTCCCCAAACGGCTCAGAAACATAAGGTGCTGAACAGCAAACGAAGATTTGAGGTTGAGGGTTCAATCCTCTTAAAGGAGAATGACATTTTAGGTCTACCACCGAAAGTGAAGAAGTCAAATCCACAGTGGAACAGGGGTCCCGTGTGTCAGATCAGACAGCTCAGTGTGATAGGACGCTGTTTGAACATCACTCTGGTTGATGGTTCAAGTCATGTGAGGTGCTATTTTAAGGTTTAACACCCAAAAATTGTGTTCTTTTTCGACATACTATATTTGGAGATTTTTGTATGAATAACAAATGACAAAATGAGCAAATAAATTAGGAGCTTCAGAATAGTTGAGAGCGATGAGCTGCTGGTTCAGCTGATCCTTCATCATCTGAGGTTGACGGTTCAAATCCCAGTTCTTTCTTGAGACTACTAATAAACATGACTTACTTTTTTCGACATACTATACTATGACTTTTTTTCGACATTTTTCGACATACTATACTATGACTTTTTTTCGACATTTTTCGACATACTATACCATTTTTGAGACTTTTTTTAGATATACTACACTATGAATTTTTTTCGACATACTATACTATGACTTTGTTGGTGTGAATAACAAATGACAGAACAAACAAGCGAATTTAGGGTTTCAGGAACAGTTCACCAAGATGAGCTGCTGGTCAACTGATCCTTCATCATCTGAGGTTGATGGTTCCAATCCAAACTTTTTATTTGCAGTTTTTTCAGACTTTTTTCGACATACTATACTATGACTTTTTTGGACTTTTTTCGACATACTACACTATGACTTTTTTCAAATAAGTGAAAAGAGAATTTAAAAAAAATAAAGAGATTTAAAGTGCCCATATTATGAAAAAAATCACATTTTCTGGGATTTGGGGTGTTATGTTGTGTCTCTGGTGCTTCCACACACATACAAACTTTGAAAAAAATCCATCCATGGTGTTTAGAGTGAGATACGGTTTCTGAATGTGTCCTGCCTTCAGTCTCTGGGTGAGCTGTTGTAAATCGGCACGGCTTGTGATGTCACAAGCCGAAACGAGCAGGCTAACCGCAACCATTAGCTCGTAGCGTTAGCATGCTAACGCTAATGCTAACGCTAGCATGCTAACGCTAGCATGCTACCTCGTTCTCAGTAGCAAAGCACTGCTACAACACACACAAGTTCACCATAATCTACAAAAGAACTACTTCCATGTGCGCCCTCATTTAGAAGTCTCCCAGCTAATCCTGCCTTGTAACTGACTGAAGTTGTAGAAACAGCCTTTCTTTTACTGTCTATGGAGCTAGCTAGCTGACATGAGCTACATCTGAGCTACTGGGCATGTGCAGTGCAATCAAAGATAGTACAGAAGAAGAAGAAGAAAAGAGGTCTCACTCTGTAGCTAAAACAGAGACCAGCTGAAAAGAGGATCTGCAGCAGTGAGAGAGAGCGGTGCAGTACAACAACAATATGGTGTTTTTAGAAAATTAAACCATGTAAACCTATTCTGGTACAACCTTAAAATACAATTATGAACCTGAAAATGAGCATAATATGGCTGCTTTAATGTTAAATTCAAGCAAACATTCTTTATTTTAATCATGGAACGTTACTAAAAGACATAAACAGGTGAGAGGCCAACAGATACATGTAAACACTGAGATATTAGCAACACATTTTCAGAATAACGAAACATATTTCCAAAACATGATATGAAATGACTGTACTAGACATTTTTTCGACATACTATACCATGACTTTTTTAGACTTTTTTTAGATATACTACACTATGAATTTTTTTCGACATACTATACTATGACTTTGTTGGTGTGAATAACAAATGACAGAACAAACAAGTGAATTTAGGGTTTCAGGAACAGTTCACCAAGATGAGCTGCTGGTCAACTGATCCTTCATCATCTGAGGTTGATGGTTCCAATCCAAACTTTTTATTTGCAGTTTTTTCAGACTTTTTTCGACATACTATACTATGACTTTTTTGGACTTTTTTCGACATACTACACTATGACTTTTTTCAAATAAGTGAAAAGAGAATTAAAAAAAATAAAGAGATTTAATGTTAAATTCAAGCAAACATTCTTTATTTTAATCATGGAACGTTACTAAAAGACATAAACAGGGTGAGAGGCCAACAGATACATGTAAACACTGAGATATTAGCAACACATTTTCAGAATAACGAAACATATTTCCAAAACATGATATGAAATGACTGTATTTTTGTGTGTACGGAGTGCATGGAGAGAGGGATCCAATCTGCTAAAAAAAAGCACTCTGGGTATTTTAACACGGAAGTTTTTCTTGACAAATTACAGACACGGACCATTTGCACTGGAATAGACTCACTGAGGGCAATTATCCCAAATTACTGCATTTCCCTCTGAGTGATAGCAGCAGCCAGAGTTAGCGTACAGTAAACAGGGTGTGACGGCAGAGCTTTTCCCCGGAGACGTCCAGAGAAACGGGAATCTGACAGTCCAGCATGGGAAGCAGCGACTAAAAGACCTGATTGTAATAACAGAGTTTCCGAAAGCGAGTAGATCGACTCAGCAGGGCTCGAATACATGCAGAGCAGCACTGGAATGTAACTAAGTACATGTACTCCAGTGCTGTACTTCAGTCCAAATGTTGAGGTACTTGTACTTTACTTGAGGCTTTTCTTTTCATGTCACTTTCTACTTCTACTCCGCTACATTTCAGAGAGAAATATTGTACTTTTTACTCCACTACATTCATCTGTTACAGCTTTAGTTACTAGTTACTTTAGTTACTCCACTACATTACTCTGTTACAGCTTTAGTTACTAGTTACTTTACACATTAAGATTCCTGCACACAGAACACACACACCTAGACACACACACACACACACACACACACACACACACACACACACCTAGACACACACACACACACACACACACACACACAC
>NC_050195.1:5944638-5954638 GCF_008315115.2 Sander lucioperca | reverse complement strand
TGTGCCTACATAAGTTACCTACGTGCGTGCCTACATGCATGCCTACATAAGCTACCTACGTGCGTACCTACATGCGTGCCTACATAAGTTACCTACATGCGTACCTACGTGCGTGCCTACATAAGTTACCTACGTGCGTACCTACGTGCGTGCCTACATGCATGCCTACATAAGTTACCTACGTGCGTGCCTACGTGCGTGCCTAGGTCCGTGCCTACATAAGTTACCTACGTGCGTGCCTACATAAGTTACCTACGTGCGTGCCTACGTGCGTGCCTACGTGCGTGCCTACATAAGTTACCTACATAAGTTACCTACGTGCGTGCCTACGTGCGTACCTACGTGCGTGCCTACGTGCGTGCCTACATAAGTTACCTACATAAGTTACCTACATGCATGCCTACATAAGTTACCTACATAAGTTACCTACGTGCGTACCTACATGCATACATAAGTTACATACGTTGGTGCCTACATGAAAATATACGTTGGGACTACAAAAAGAATGACAGTTGCATTTTAAAGAGCAGTTTTCTACTGATATTTACTTTCAACTAACACAAAAAAATGTGCTCTGTCGCGACGTGTTTATTGCGCAGGTTGATATTGCGCTGACGATTAAAAAAACTATTCATTGTGCGGCCGAACTTCGTATTACATTAATAAAAGTCAAGTCCTTTCCAGTCAACAGTCTCAATTCTTGAATGCCAAATCAAAGTCCAATGTTTAGCAATGCAAGTCAAGGTTATTTCAGTAACAGAACTGATGACTGAAACTTTGGGTCATACATTTCGACAATCATTGACAGAAAGTAAGCTTAAAGGTTAAAAATAAGCGATTTAAATGTCCACAGTCTATCCACTGCTGCTTCTCTCTGGCTCTGATGGCCGCAGGATTTGTTTTCTAACTGCTGACGATGAGTTGTCATGTGATCGTCAACAGTTGTAGGTGTTTTTGCAGACACCACATGCTCTGTCTGACCATCTGTGTGTGTGTGTAGGTGTGTGTGTGTGATTGGTCAGATGGTCAGTCTAGACGTGTGTGTGTTCAGGTTGTGATGGATCAGAGTACGGTGGCCCTGAAGGACAAAACACAACAGCAAAAGTAAAAAACTAAGAGACATTCAGTGAGACTTAAAAAACAGAAAAGGTTGGTAAATATTAAACGTAGGAGTGTGAATCTTCACATACATACATGTATATATATATATATATATATATATATATATATATATATATACATGTTACCTACGTGCATACCTACATAGTTACCTAGGTGCATGCCCATATAAACATATATATATATATATATACACACACACACGCACACACACGCAAACACACACACAAAAACACACACACACACACACACACACACACACACAAAAACACACACACACACACACACACACACACAAAAACACACACATACACTGATGTCGAACAGCCCACGCACCACATCATCACGCAGACGGCCAGACAAACAGTATGACCTGAACACACACACACACACACACACACACACACACACAGATACACACACACACACACACACACACACACACACAGACGTGAGAGCCATGAGTAATTGTCTGAATCACGCTGAGAAAGTAAACTTGGTCTCTCTGTGTGTTGTGATGTTCCACTGAATTTTATTTTATATTATTTGTTGTTATTATTATTTATTCATTATTAAGCATTGTAATTTCTCTTCAGGAATGGGTGTTTGTGTCCCAGGACTGTTTTAATCCAAGCCACTATCTTGTTGCTAAATTTAACTTAAGACATTTGGTGTCTAAACTTAACTGTTGTTAACCTGAGCATGACGCTCAGGTTTTTGTGGGCTAAACTCAAGTGTAACACACACACACACACACACACACACACACACACACACACACACACACACACACACACACACACACACACACACACACACACACACACACACACACACCAGAGATGTTCACAAGTCATTTTTTGGAAGTCCAAGTCGAGTCTCAAGTCTCTGGTCATCTGATATGTCCCTAACACCGTATTGTTAAATCTTATGAATTCATAGCATGTCCTGTAGCATCCATCCATACAGTCCAGTATCAAAATCAGCTGTAGGATAACTTTATGGGGTCTGCTTAACACATCCCTCTAGCCCTCAGACCTGGTGAAATATTAACCTAAATCTGTCACATCATATGGATACCACTATACAGATACAATGTGCCTGTTCCCAGCATTAGCACAACACTTAGCGATGGTTAGCTTGTTACCTGTGGTGATATATGCTAAATGTAACGTCTCTTTCACTCAAAAAAAAGTCTAATGTCGAGGTGGAAATCAAGAGAATAGTGGCAGCACCACACCAGTTACAGAACAACATCTCAGTGTCAGTCCAAATTACGCACAATAAGCAGTTTGAACTCACTGATGTAATGCCATTTATTTTTTGAGTGTTAGTACGCTCAGTGAAACTGAGTCCAGCGCGAGGGAGACCCGACTCAGAGGAGGAGAGGTTAGTGAGGCCAGCGTCTCCACGGCAGGTGACAGTGCGCACGGATCCGCTGCGCCACGCATGGATGAAATAATGAAATAGTAAGTAGGGCTACAGTAACAGAAATATGTGCAGAATTAAAAAAATCAAGACGGCCCAGTGTTTGGTGGACCAAATTACGCATTTACGCATCATGAGTTTACCCCCCCGACACAGCGTTTGTTCCTGGGGAGATGGATCCGTGCGTCCCGCCTCCTGTGCACCATGGATGTCTGAGCCTCAGCGACCACTAACTATAAAGATACTATCTGCCTGTTCCCAGCATTAGCACAACACTTAGCGATGGTTAGCTTGTTACCTGTGACGATATAGTATTCTAAATGTAACGTCTCTTTTTTAATATAGACAATTCACTTCTCTTTTTTATTGCACTACAATCATCTCAACATAGACAATCATTTTCTCTTTTTATTGCACTATTTGCACATAACACTGTACATTTCATATTTTATTTATTATTACTGTATATTTGTTTTTATTATATATGTTAAAAGTCTGGATAATATATGTCGTTTGTATATGTTGTTTGTATACCTGGAGTGATAACAAAAATAATTTCCCCCTGGGATTATTAAAGTATTTCTGATTCTGATTCTGATTCTTTCACATTAGCAAGTGACTGAACTATTTAGGTGTGTTTTGAGATGCCTGATGAATGTGTCGTGGTGCCACACACCTTGCATGTAGCCGTTAGCTTACTGCCTCTGTTTACCAAGTTATTGAAAGCAAAACTAATGACAACAGACACAACTCCAGGAGGACTTGGTGTCACCATGTCAATATATATATATTTTTTATGTGAGTGTGAGCACATCAGGCATAACGTATGCGTTACGTTGCACATTATGTCAAAGGGCCGGGGACATGAGGCTCGTCATACGTTTCCCCAACGTATATGTGCCAATAAAAGAAAATAGAAAGACATGAATACATTTAGATTTAAAAAGCTAACAAGCTGTATGAAAACAGGTTGTTGACGAGTCTCGAAGCTCGAGTCTGAAGTCAGCTGTTTGTGCGACTTAAGTGCGACTCGAGTCCGAGTCTCAGACTCAAGTCCCCATCTCTGACACACACAGACACACACACACACAGACACACACACTCACACACTCACACACACACAGACACACACACACACACACACACACACACACACACAGACACACACTCACACACACACAGACACACACACTCACACACACTCACACACACACACACACAGACACACTCACACAGACACACACAGACACACACACACACACACACAGACACACACACACACACAGACACACTCACACAGACACACACACTCACAGACACACACTCACACACAGACACACACACACACAGACACACACACTCACAGACACACAGACACACTCACACACACAGACACACTCACACAGACACACACTCACACACACACAGACACACTCACACAGACACACACACTCACAGACACACACTCACACACACACAGACACACTCACAGACACACACACACTCACACACACAGACACACACAGACACACACACTCACTCACACACACACAGACACACACACTCACACACACAGACACACTCACACAGACACACACACTCACAGACACACACAGACACACACACTCACAGACACACACACACTCACACACACAGACACACACAGACACACACACTCACTCACACACACACAGACACACACACTCACACACACACACACACACACATACAGACACACACACACTCACACACACAGACACACACAGACACAAACACTCACACACACACAGACACACTCACACAGACACACACACTCACACACACAGACACACACACACACACACACACACACACACACACACACACAGACACACAAAGACACACTCACACACACACACACACTCACACACACAGACACACAGACACACTCACACAGACACACACACACACACAGACACACATTGGGAGGAGGCGTGTTGTCCCGGTGTGTTCAGGCTCTAACAGTAGCGTCTGTTTTCAGACCACCGAGGGTTTGGCGAGCAGAAACTCTGACTAACAGCAGCTCTGAACATTCGTAGGGTTGCCAGGTCAGTCAGAATGAGGTAATAAACTGTTAAGGCAGCTACACGCCAACCGTTGGCAGGAAAGGCAGTTGGACTGATCAGTCTCACCGATTTGGTCCAAAAAGTTCCTCAGAACACACCGAAGAGACGTGACGTAATACGTCTCCATAACAGCAGGCGGCGCTAATCTGGATTGTCCAAGAGGGTCAGCTTCTCCTCACAACACGTAGCTCCTATGGCGCCATTCTGATGCTACCAAGCCATCACCTCCCGTTAGCATCCCATTGACTGCCATTCATTTTGACGTCACTTTGACAGAGAATAACTTTACATCTGAAGAGTTTAAAGACTCTATTTGTCCGTTGTTTATTTCTAAAGAAACACGACAATGTATAAAAGGCTCCATTACCTTGTACCTCACGTTATGGCTCCGTAGCAGACGTTTTTATAAAAATAGGCTAACGATTGGGTCATAACCACGAGACTTACTGTCTCATAGTAGAGGAATTACCGTATAGTACAGGAGAAGCTCTCAGGCAGTTTGGACTTCCATTAGCTGTTTAAGTTTAATTACTAATGTTAACTATCATTTTAGTGATCAATAATTAGCCTGTGTCTATGTTATCTCCTTACATATACCTACGCTCTCCGTCTCTGCTAGATTGGGAATGATTGAGATTTCTCTTGGCACAGCTACCAGAAGACTTCCAACTTTCAGACAGGTTGCTCACGTCACATCTACGTCTTCAAGCTCAGTTGGAGGCTGCTCAGTAACGCTCAGCCATCACCGGAAAAGAGACTTCACTGGTCTCCGTCCAGAGACACGGGACCTGCTGGTCCATTATATATACAGTCTATGGGATTGTCGCCCAAAAAATGAAAACCGGCAGCTGACTGGACGAATGCGTCACGTGGGTCTGGCTGCTGCTTCCAGATTTTGGATTTTTCAAACGGCCATTAATGTAATAATGGCGACTGATTCAGAATACGATCTCATATTGGACTAAAATAGTTCACCGAAACGTGTTTCTGAAAACATTTTAAGAGAGAAATAGGCCGTGCAGTTGCTGAATCTGTCTTCATTTCAGATTGACAAAGGTCAGTTTAAAAGATTTTCATCAGATTTTGAGAGGCTCATCCGCTCGCCATTTTCGGGTGAGTCCCGACTGTCCTGTCTCCGACTGTCCTGTCTCCGACTGTCCTGTCTCTGACTGTCCTGTCTCTGACTGAACATGTTAGGTCGGCCAAAATGAAGGCTGACAGCTCCTCCAACGGACGACGGCACGGAACACACCGAACAGACTCGAGTCACCGACCTCGCCAGACGGTCCAACGGCAGATTATCGGCCCGGTGTGTACCTGCCTTTAGACAGGTCACAGTCCGGGTCTATGGTCGGACCACAGTTTGGCGGCCCCCTAGTCGCTTAGTTCGCTCTGCCTGTAGGGATCCATTACAGCCCGGTTCACGGCTACGTTCTAGCTCAATGCTGGACCAGTTTAAAAAGATGTTCCCATTAGTCACTTAGTCACCAGTCCATGAGGAAACACTAAACTAGAGGAAACTAAAATAGGACAAAGCAGCTTTGGTCTTCATGAATACTGTAGGCAGACAGACAGGCAGACAGGCAGACAGACAGACAGACAGACAGACAGACACACAGACAGACAGACAGACAGGCAGACAGACACACACACACACACACACACACAGAGACAGACAGACAGACACAAACACACATACACACACACACACACACACACAAACACACACACACACACACAGAGACAGACAGACAGACAGACAGACACACACACACACACACACACACACACACAGACACACACACACACACACACAGAGACAGACAGACACAAAGACAGACAGACAGATAGACAGACACACACACACACACACACACACAGACAGACAGACATGTGAACTTAAGTTTGCATGCAACATTTTGCCGTTGTGCCTGAAATGTGTGTGTGTATGTGTGTGTGTGTGTGTGTGTGTGTGTCTGTGTGTGTGTGTGTGTGTGTGTGTGTGTGTGTGTGTGTGTGTGTGTGTGGATTTCACCCACCGTGAGTCATCTCTGGTTAAGAAACAATCCAGCAGCAGGAATTTCCACATCACCTCGGTTTGGTTTTGGTTTCCTCCCAGAATCTCTTTGTCCGGAGAAAAGAAAAGAGAAAAGACGGAGACTGAAGACTTGAGTGTTGTGTTTTGTGTGTGTAACATTTAAACTGAGTCATGCTTCACGTCCTCTCGTTTATTTCTGAGACACACAAAGAATCAAAAAGAGGTTTTCCTCAGAAGTTCAGACATGGTTTGAGTCTATTCAAAAGGATTAACTTTGTCTCTCACCCGTCTCAGGAGACCAGGGTTACCACTAGATGGGAAAACGGTATTTTTACAATAACTATGAATGCACCTGGAGGCTTTCCAGTTTCAAGTTAAAGGGGAACTATGCAGCTTTTTTAGCTTAATTTACCTTAAATGAACAGCTTCAGAGTCATTGGAATGGTTATATGACTTTTTCTGGGTTGAATGGTGGTCATCTTGCTCCCCCCTAGCGCCTGTGAGCTGAAAACCCACCCTCGCAACTTTGGGCCGGCGAGCGTCAGGAAGTATGGCGTGATATCAGGTCTCGCCATGTAACGAATTGCTTCACGGCACTGCACACATACGCCTATTCAGGAACCGGTTGGCTATAAGAAGAAGGTAGCGATGGAGTTCTTCACACTATCGTCATGGCTGAGCCTGCAGAAAAGAAGCAGAAAGCTAGGAAAGCATTGTCGGAGGAACAGAGGAAGAGTAGACAGCAGACTGACCGAGAGAGGAGTCTGACATTGGAGCTGTGCTTTCAGAATGGGGAGAACTGAGACAAACAGAAGCCAGCAGATCTGATGCTGACCGGCGTTCTTGCTGTTGCACTTGTAATTATCTTTGATCAGCTCGATGTTGGCAAACGCAATATGCTTCTGCTCCGACAGCGTTGTAGGAAAAAATAATAATGTTCTCAACCTGTAGGGGGGGGGGCTCTATAGAGAAACCTGTGGGGGGGGCTCTATAGAGAAACCTGTAGGGGGGGGCACTACAGAGAAACCTGTAGGGGGGGGGGGCTCTATAGAGAAACTTGTTTGCTCTGGTGTTTCCCCCTCTCATTCCCCCTGCTCTGATGTTTCCCCCTCTCATTCCCCCTGCTCTGGCGTTTCCCCCTCTCATTCCCCCTGCTCTGATGTTTCCCCCTCTCATTCCCCCTGCTCTGATGTTTCCCCCTCTCATTCCCCCTGCTCTGATGTTTCCCCCTCTCATTCCCCCTGCTTATTAGACTTAGACTTCTCTTTATTGATCCTTTTGGGATGACTCCGGCAAGGAAATTACATTTCCAGCAGCAGATTTCGGCAGCTTACAAAACACACTTTTAATAAAGAGGTGTAAAAAATACAGTATAGACAAAATACAGAATAACAATAACAATAAACTTTTAGCTAAATATTTTTTACAAAAAGTAAACAAACATTAAAAAACAATAAACTACAGATAAATAAAGATAAATATATAGGACTGTGTATGGTGTTCCCCCCTCTCATTCCCCATGCTCTGGTGTTCCCCCCTCTCATTCCCCCTGCTCTGGTGTTCCCACCTCTCATTCCCCCTGCTCTGGTGTTCCCACCTCTCATTCCCCCTCCTGTTTATGCCCAGTATACCAGAATGATGATGAGATATGAGGTTTGGGCGTGTTTGTTTAAACAGAGATTAGTTCTTCTACTGGAGATTAAAACACTTGGTACACAGAGATCACTTTGGGCTCCAAACTCAAACACTAAAAAACCAAAACGTAGCGGTGGAGATGGAGCTTTAGGAGGCCGTATGGGTCCTTGAGTTCAGAGGTTCTTAAGAAAGATTTAATAAAACACTGAAGAAGCCTCTATGGGCTCCAGAAGTCCCTTAAGGATGTTTTAAGGGTCCTCGATGAGGTTGACTTTATTTCCTGGTTATTGCATAATGATGAAAGTATAAACACACAACACCAGACATGTGTGTGTGTGTGTGTGTGTGTGTGTGTGTGTGTGTGTGTGTGTGTGTGTGTGTGTGTGTGTGTATGTGTTAATCCCTGGTATTAACTGTGTCTAGACTGCAGAGTCTCTGAGGTCGTCGCTCTGCAGGGTTACCTCCTCTCTGTGGAGTCTCACCAGGCCACAAAGATCACACTCCTCCTTTCCTCTCCTCCTTTTCCTCTCCTCCTTTCCTCTCATCTTCTGTTCTCTTCTTCCCTTCATCCTCTCTGTCTTAACCTTTCATTTCCTCTCCCCTTTCTCCCTTATTTTTGGACCCGTTTCTTTCCCCATGCAAAGTCTACGGGAAAAGTCTTTCTGAGCCAGCTGGTTGTCAGACGTTGCAGTTCCACTGTTGGCCGCTAAGCCAATGGTTGCTTCAAGACATGGCGCTGTTCCTGGGGTCCTGCCATAGACATATATAAACTGGACCAACAGATCCCGTGTCTCTGGACGGAGACCAGTGAAGTCTCTTTCCCGGTGATGGCTGAGCGTTACTGAGCAGCCTCCAACTGAGCTTGAAGACGTAGATGTGACGTGAGCAACCTGTCTGAAAGTTGGAAGTCTTCTGGTAGCTGTGCCAAGAGAAATCTCAATCATTCCCAATCTAGCAGAGACGGAGAGCGTAGGTATATGTAAGGAGATAACATAGACACAGGCTAATTATTGATCACTAAAATGATAGTTAACATTAGTAATTAAACTTAAACAGCTAATGGAAGTCCAAACTGCCTGAGAGCTTCTCCTGTACTATACAGTAATTCCTCTACTATGAGACAGTAAGTCTCGTGGTTATGACCCAATCGTTAGCCTATTTTTATAAAAACGTCTGCTACGGCGCCATAACGTGAGGTACAAGGTAATGGAGCCTTTTATACATTGTTGTGTTTCTTTAGAAATAAACAATAGACAAATAGAGTCTTTAAACTCTTCAGATGTAAAGTTATTCTCTGTCAAAGTGACGTCAAAATGAATGGCGGTCAATGGGATGCTAACGGGAGGTGAGTGCTTGTTAGCATCAAAATGGCGCCGTAGGAGGTACGCGTTCCAAGGAGAAGCTTACCCCCTTGAGTCCTGCATGTGGCGCTCTTCTACTTCCTCATATTACGTCCTGCTCTGCTCCCGTCAGTACTACTATGGCCACTAGAGGGCGCCGCCACTAGACACATAAATATAGGTCAGAATGGTGCTGGAACTAACCACTTATGGGGGCATTTTATAGGGGATGACAGTGCATTTTCTGACTTTTTTCCCGCTTTTTCTGACATTTTTGTTGCTTTTCTGAAGTTTTTGTCATCTCCCCTCATGATTCATGTTAGTGTGACTGTCTC
>NC_050195.1:5924638-5937138 GCF_008315115.2 Sander lucioperca | reverse complement strand
GAGCAGGTGGAATGAGAGGGGGAAATGCCAGAGCAGGGGGAATGAGAGGGGGGAAACGCCAGAGCAGGGGGAATGAGAGGGGGAAATGCCAGAGCAGGGGGAATGAGAGGGGGAAACACCAGAGCAGGTGGAATGAGAGGGGGAAACGCCAGAGCAGGGGGAATGAGAGGGGGGAGACGCCAGAGCAGGGGGAATGAGAGGGGGAAACGCCAGAGCAGGGGGAATGAGAGGGGGAAACGCCAGAGCAGGGGGAATGAGAGAGGGAGACGCCAGAGCAGGGGGAATGAGAGGGGGGAGACGCCAGAACAGGGGGAATGAGAGGGGGAAACACCAGAGCAGGGGGAATGAGAGGGGGAAACGCCAGAGCAGGGGGAATGAGAGGGGGAAATGCCAGAGCAGGGGGAATGAGAGGGGGAGACGCCAGAGCAGGTGGAATGAGAGGGGGAAACGCCAGAGCAGGGGGAATGAGAGGGGGAAACGCCAGAGCAGGGGGAAACACCAGAGCAGGTGGAATGAGAGGGGGAAATGCCAGAGCAGGGGGAATGAGAGGGGGAAACACCAGAGCAGGTGGAATGAGAGGGGGAAACGCCAGAGCAGGGGGAATGAGAGGGGGGAGACGCCAGAGTAGGGGGAATGAGAGGGGGAAACGCCAGAGCAGGGGGAATGAGAGGGGGAAACGCCAGAGCAGGGGGAATGAGAGAGGGAGACGCCAGAGCAGGGGGAATGAGAGGGGGGAGACGCCAGAACAGGGGGAATGAGAGGGGGAAACACAGAGCAGGGGGAATGAGAGGGGGAAACACCAGAGCAGGGGGAATGAGAGGGGGAAACACCAGAGCAGGGGGAATGAGAGGGGGGAGACGCCAGAGCAGGTGGAATGAGAGGGGGAAACACCAGAGCAGGGGGAATGAGAGGGGGAAACACCAGAGCAGGGGGAATGAGAGGGGGGAGACACCAGAGCAGTGGAATGAGAGGGGGAAATACCATGAGCAGGGGGAATGAGAGGGGGGAAACGCCAGAGCAGGGGGAATGAGAGGGGGAAACGCCAGAGCAGGGGGAATGAGAGGGGGAAACGCCAGAGCAGGGGGAAACACCAGAGCAGGTGGAATGAGAGGGGGAAACGCCAGAGCAGGGGGAATGAGAGGGGGGAGACGCCAGATCAGGGGGAATGAGAGGGGGAAACGCCAGAGCAGGGGGAATGAGAGGGGGAAACGCCAGAGCAGGGGGAATGAGAGAGGGAGACGCCAGAGGAGGGGGAATGAGAGGGGGGAGACGCCAGAGCAGGGGGAATGAGAGGGGGAAACGCCAGAGCAGGGGGAATGAGAGGGGGAAACGCCAGAGCAGGGGGAATGAGAGGGGGAGACACCAGAGCAGGGGGAATGAGAGGGGGAAACGCCAGAGCAGGGGGAATGAGAGGGGGAAATGCCAGAGCAGGGGGAATGAGAGGGGGAAATGCCAGAGCACGGGGAATGAGAGGGGGAAACACCAGAGCAGGGGGAATGAGAGGGGGAAACACCAGAGCAGGGGGAATGAGAGGAGGAAGACGCCAGAGCAGGGGGAATGAGAGGAGGGAGACGCCAGAGCAGGGGGAATGAGAGGAGGGAGACGCCAGAGCAGTGGAATGAGAGGGGGAGACACCAGAGCAGGGGGAATGAGAGGGGGGAGACGCCAGAGCAGGGGGAATGAGAGGGGGAAACACCAGAGCAGGGGGAATGAGAGGAGGGAGACGCCAGAGCAGTGGAATGAGAGGGGGAAACAGCAGAGCAGGGGGAATGAGAGGGGGAAACGCCAGAGCAGGGGGAATGAGAGGGGGAAACGCCAGAGCAGTGGAATGAGAGGGGGAAACAGCAGAGCAGGGGGAATGAGAGGGGGAAACGCCAGAGCAGGGGGAATGAGAGGGGGAAATGCCAGAGCAGGGGGAATGAGAGGGGGAAACACCAGAGCAGGGGGAATGAGAGGGCGAAACGGAGCAGAATATATTAATTTTTAATGTAAATTTAGCCTCAGTTTCAACAACATATTGCTACTTTGTTCGGAGCTGAACAGGGAAAACCACCCCAGGAACCGGAGCCGTTAACAAAGTAAGCGCTCCGTGATTTAGTACGCAAGTATGAATGTGTGGGCCTTCAGATTTCACAACAACAATTACTGACAAGAATGTATTCATGTTATAAAATGATGTCTGAATCCTTTGTGTGTGTCTGATCCGGTGTGGGAACAAAGGGCCTGCAGCTGTTTGTTGTTGGGTCGGGATGTTCACAGTCTCAACGCTGACTCACCTTCTGTTTACAGCTGTGATGACGTCATTCAGACCCCACCCTTCGGTCACCACTCCCCCATCTGCCTTCATTTAACGCTCACTACTCCATCATCTCCGTGCACGCTCTCCATCGGCCCTGTGTGAAGTAAGACTACATGTATACAACCAGAAAATAACTTCTTTCTTTCCTCTCTCTGTCTGTCTTCACTACGGATGCACCGAATCCAGATTTTTTGGGGTTCGGGCGAATCCTGAATCCACTGGTTAAGATTCTGCCGAATCCTCGTCCCATCCTCAGTCCATGAACACAGTGAACACATTAATGACGTAAACAGTGACTGTCCTTCTTTTGCCGTACCTGAAGTTGCTGCATTTTGGCTGCTGCCTCAACCCGTTCTCACCCCGAACTCGTAAAATAAGGACGTTTGGACAGTGGCTGTCAGCATCTGATGAGATGAAAAAGGCGTCTTTCAGCGTGTTTGTGTAACGCACCGGGGAGAGCAGCAGTTAGAGAGGATTTAGAGAGTAGTATGTAAGGAGGTTGGTTGGGGGGGTGGATGGGTCAAACACAGGACTTTCACCAGGAGAGAGGGGTTCACGTCCCGCTGGTCACGCTGGCTATAGTCGTTCTTTTCTTTCCTCCCGCGTGTCACAGAACCGTACGCCCACCCACGACCTTTTCCTTAACATAACTGCGTCAAAAGGGACGGCAATAGTCCCGACCAAGCGCGTTTACTTATAGCACTAAAGGAGACTTTTAGCGTCAATAAGAACAACAAAGGCACCTGACCAAGCGTCCATATTTTACGAGATGAGTATGATAACGTGTTGGCTGTCTGTAGATTCCTTCATCACAACTCGTATTCTTCCAGATGTTTCATACCAGATGTTGTAACAGCGGTGATGTTGTGTATAGTTTAGGGTCCTCGCCACCACCAGACTAATCAGCATTGCAGATTGAACATGTAGCTGGACTTGAATGGCCTTCTTTTGACTGAAAGTTCTGCCAAACATCACTTTTTCTGCTCACCAGTTCCATTTCCACTTCCTCACAGCCTGCTGCATTGAACGCTCCACCTACGTAAACACCTTCACGTAATCAACGGCGCCGTCATTACGGCGACCAGCGCCTGGGAGTCTACCTTCCGCAGATTTTCACGCTCTTATCCTAGATGTTTAGGTCCTAAAACTAAGTGTAACCGGAGAGTTTAAAACACTCAAACCTCAGATAAACACTCACAAAATGTCATGAAAAGCAACAAAAAACGATAAAAACGTTACAACAAAAAATGAAAAAGGCTACAAAAAAATCTTCCAAAATAAATCAGGGATGCACCGAATC
This sequence comes from Sander lucioperca, assembly GCF_008315115.2. Taxonomy (NCBI): domain Eukaryota; kingdom Metazoa; phylum Chordata; class Actinopteri; order Perciformes; family Percidae; genus Sander; species Sander lucioperca. The sequence continues at coordinate 5,933,539 of NC_050195.1, read as the reverse complement.
CAGGATTCGGATTCGGCTGAATATTGGGCTTTTTTTTCTCAAATTTTTTCCCAGCAAACCGAACCCTACGCCTGCACTACGCTGGTCGCCGTAATGACGGCGCCGTTGATTACGGGAAGGTGTTTACGTAGGTGGAGCGTTCAATGCAGTAGGCTGTGAGGAAGTGGAAATGAAAAAGTGATGTTTGGCAGTACTTTCAGTCAAAAGAAGGCCATTCAAGTCCAGCTACATGTTCAATTTACAATGCTGATTAGTCTGGTGGTGGCGAGGACCCTAAACTATACACAACATCACCGCTGTTACAACATCTGGTATGAAACATCTGGAAGAATACGAGTTGTGATGAAGGAATCTACAGACAGCAGCCAAAATGCAGCAACTTCAGGTACGGCAAAGGAAGGACAGTCACTGTTTACTTCATTAATGAGTTTACTGTGTTCATGGACTGAGGATGGGACGAGGATTCAGCAGAATCTTAACCAGGGGATTCAGTATTCAGCCCAACCCCAAAAATCTGGATTGGGTGCATCCGTAGTTGGGACACCAACTCCACAGGACAGATGACTGTCTAGTTTCCAGGGAAGCAGCCATTTGAAAACGTTGTCTCTCCGCATGGCGTCTCGGGCTACCGGCGGCAGGAACTGGGTCTGAGGGGGGGACTGGGTCTGTTTGGGGGACTGGGTCTGTGGGGGGGGGGACTGGGTCTGCGGGGGGAACTGGGTCTGCGGGGGGGACTTGGCTTGGGAAACGGTTTGAGTACAGAGAGTATAGAAGAGTATAGAATCAACATGAAGAGGTCTGAAAGCGTAAGACAGATGCTGAGAGCTGAGCGTCTCTGCTGAATCCATCTCCCTCTCGTTTCCTCCGAACAACGACAGAAACAAGAGGAAGAGGGAAAAAGACAAGAGGCGCTGCCATGGCAACCGAGAGTACACATCCTGTCCAGACTGGAGGCGACAGGTGTGTGTGTGTGTCTTTCTCTGCCTGTGTGTGTCTGTGTGAAGCTGTCTTCTTATTGGATACCGGCGTGCAGAGCAGTGCATGGTGGGTCTTTGCTGTTTTAATGTCAAATCCAGCTGCTTCCCTCTCTCTCTCCCTCTCTATCTCCCTCTCTCTCTCCCTCTCCCTCTCTCTCTCTCTCAGGAAGTTTCCAAAGAGACTCCCGTTGGACGTCATATGAGGGAGTCCCGAGCCCCAAGAGCGTGCATGCGTGTGTGTGTGTGCCTGTATCGATCCATCATAAACACCTCACACACTCCTGCAGCTGTAACTCGTCCATCACCTTCGATGTGCGTGTGTGGGTGTGTTTGTGTGTGTTTGTGTGTGTGCGTGCATGCGTCCGTGGGTGTGTTTGTGTGTGTGCGTGTCTCCTCTTCGTGTGTCGGTGTAATCACTTCGACGGGGCGGTAGCATCTGTCCCTGATGGTCACATCCTCCCTCATCACGGAACTGAGATGATGTCTGTCGCGGGACATTAAATGAGAAGGGGCTTCAGACCTCGCTGGGATCCAGCGTCCACCTCGACAGATCACAACAGTCTTCTGTACAAAGCAAGAGGCAACTGTTAATACACACATATTTCTTAAAGTACGGTACGTTAGCGACGGCTTTCAGGAAGCCTGCTCTCCGTCTCCTCGCCCATAGCTCCTCAGAGATCCACCCAGAAAGGTTGTTTCTGCCTCAAAATGACTTGTTTTATTCACGAGGCTTATATCTGACAGATTATAGCCCACACAGAACTTATGGGTCACGTCTGGCTCCAAAAATCCCAAATTGCACAAAGCAACGGGTGACATCACTGCTGCTACGTCCATTATCTTTCCAGTCTTCTGAACATAGTCTGGTGTATTTCAATCACAGGGTTTCTCCTCTGGAGAGCAGAGACTGTAACATACTTCAGACTCGTGTTTCATTAGTGCGAGTCCACGAGGCGCTGAGCGGCTCCACAGGTGAACACACACCTGCTGCTACAGTCAGGATAATATAACCCCTTCAAAATAAAAGTATAATTTATCTCCGTCAGACTGTGACCTCAGCGTCAGTGTTACCAAACGGTATATTAGCCTCTCTGTCTCTCTCATATAACTGTGTCTGTGTTCGGCATTAAGCTGTTTCCTGCACACACACACACACACACACACACACACACACACACACACACACACACACACACACACTCGCTCGCTCCAGATGTCGGGGAATAAGGGACACTTAAAGAGATGGTGAGTTACGTACATCCGAATTTCTCTCTCACACACACAGAGTTCAACACGGAGGCAGCCAACTGGGCGGCCGAGCGGGACGAGAACAGAGAGAGAGAGAGAGAGAGAGAGAGAGAGAGAGAGAGGGAGAGAGAGAGAGAGAGAGAGAAATTTTAGATTTTTAAAAGTAACTTTATTCATTCAATCCTACAATAAAATACATCTATCTTCAATAACAGACACTCAAAAAGATCAACAAATTACATTCATGTCTGAGAAAAGAGAGAGAGAGACAGACAGAGAGAGAGAGAGAGACACAGAGAGAGACACACAGAGAGAGACACACTGAGAGAGAGAGAAACAGAGAGAGAGACAGAGTGCTGTTAAATCTGTTGACATAATTGTAGCTGTTGTCTGAATGTTATCATATAGTTATATTGTCTTGTCTGCTGGTTTCAGTGCTGAAACATTTATTCAATCTAAATAAATGCTGAGTTACTTTCTGCAGAACCTCAGCTTTCACCTGGAGACATAGGAGTGTGTGTGTGTGTGTGTGTGTGTGTGTGTGAGAGTGTGTGTGTGTGTGTGTGAGTGTGTGTGTGTGTGAGTGTGTGTGTGTGTGTGTGTGTGTGTGTGTGTGTGTGTCTGTGTGTGTGTGTTTTGGAGGTGTTAGGGTGTGACTTCTGCTCTGTGTCTCATCTCTCTGGAGGTGATGACGGGAAGAGGCAGAGTTCATCACGCTTCATATGCAAAGAGAAAAACACACACACACACACACACACACACACACACACACACACACCATGATGTGCTTACTTTTTTCCATTTAATCAGCAGAATCTGTGTCACGGTCTGTGGCCAAAGCAAAAAAAACGTCTAAAAGAAAAGTGCCCTGCATGTCTCCCCGTATGGAAGAGCAACGAGAGGAGGCGGGTGTGTCAGCGTTACATGTGCCTCTTGTGTGTGTGTGTCTCTCTCTCTCTCTCTCTCTCTCTATTTCTTATTCTGCCCTCCTCCCTCTGCCCAAAATGACATCATGACTTTGCGTAAACATACACGCCACTTTCCTAAAGCCAGGTGGCGTGTTATCTGTACGCATTTTGAGCTATCCGCGTGTATGTCTACGCTGTATACAGCAGATGTAAACATACCCACCACGTGGCGTCGCCACGTTGCGTGTTATCGCGAGAACGTGACGTACTATCGCGAGAACGTCACATGCGTGCAAAAAAAAAAAAAAAGGTTGTGTTTAGGAAGAGAACACAGGGAAAGGCTTTAGTGACACAAAAACACACAAAAAAAACAACAAAAACACGGTTAGGAAAACAATAAACGGTTGGGTTTAGGAAAGAAATATTGGGGAAGGTTAAAAAACAATAACAAAAAAAACCAAAAATAAACGGCTGAAAAAAGCGGGACGCAATCCCGGCTCTCCTGGTGAAAGTCCTGTGTTTTCCCCGTCCACCCCCCCAACCAACCTCCTTCCGCGGACCTACGTCTCTTCATACTACTCGCCACGGCGGAAATTCACTCCTAATGTAGGTCAATGGCGGGCGAATTGCGTGGATGAACACGCTAAAAAGCGATTATGTGTCTTGATAAAACGCCTAAATGGCATACGGATTGGCGTGTCATACATACGCCACTTCATGAGATCAGTCTGCTCTGCCTGTTGCACACCTGAGTGTAATCAGTGCTCAGGTAGAGTGGGGGAGGTGATGAGAAGGCAGAGAGTGGAGAGCACACCAGTGAGGAGTTTTCAAGGGGGTCAGCTTCTCCTCGGACCGCGTAGCTCCTATGGCGCCATTCTGATGCTACCAAGCCATCACCTCCCGTTAGCATCCCATTGACTGCCATTCATTCTGACGTCACTTTGACAGAGAATAACTTTACATCTGAAGAGTTTAAAGACTCTATATGTCCATTGTTTATTTCTAAAGAAACACGACAATATATAAAAGTCTCCATTACCTTGTACCTCACGTTATGGCTCCGTAGCAGACGTTTTTATAAAAATAGGCTAACGATTGGGTCATAACCACGAGACTTACTGTCTCACAGTAGAGGAATTATCTCTGAATGTGAATGAACGGACTCCATAGGAGGAAATGTCATTCTTATATGAGGCTCCTTTTTCAATTACGAGGTCAATATTGTGTTTCACTAACGACAAAACAACGAATTATCCGTGCATTTATATGGAACTAAGCTTTAGGAGCTCTCCATCTTCACTCTCCTCCCTCGACTAGTTCTGACTGGCTCGGTAGACGGAGACCGGAAGAACAACAGCTAACGTGAGTTGTTGAAAATCTTTCTCTTTATTAAACTCTGTGAACACAACCAATGTTGTCAAGTCTTTGGTTAAGGTGTAGAGCTCCTGGTGATACTTGGAGCAAAGTCTCATGTTGTGTCGAGCCTTCTTAGTGGTTTAAAAATAGATATTTTGACGCTAGCATCAAAGTGTCCCTAGCACTCCCATTCAAAAGGCCATTTGACCCAAAAACGAGAGTACGGTAAATCTTAAAAGTGGCGCTTCCATCCTATATATGCTTTAAAACAAAAGTTTGGCTCGGGTACATTCACAAAAAGACCCTAGGTTGTATTTTGGCAAGAGTTAGGCTTTAAAGGAACACGCCGACTTATTGGGAATTTAGCTTATTCCCCGTATCCCCCAGAGTTAGATAAGTCCATACATACCCTTCTCATCTCCGTAAGGCTGTCTGACGGCCCCAGAGACATCAGCCCATCACAGAACATGCAGGTGAATGGTTCCAGTAATCCTACTGCTCCCAATAAGTGACAAAATAACGCCAACATGTTCCTATTTACATGTTGTGATTTGTAGAGTCACAGCGTGTACAAAAAACAACGTAACATGACACACAGCCATCTTCTAACCGTATACAAACTGGGAACTATATTCTCAGGCGGAAGAATATAGTACTTGGGCGGAATGATTTGCTTTGCAGCAAGCCTGTCTGAGAATATAGTTCCCAGTTTGTTTACGGTTAGAAGATGGCTGTGTGTCATGTTACGTCACGCTGTGACTCTACAAATCACACAATGTAAATAGGAACATGTTGGCGTCATTTTGTCACTTTTGTCACAATTGGGAGCAGTAGGATTACTGGAACCATTCACCTGCAGGTTCTGTGCTAGGCTAAGCTACCGGTGGAGCCGTCAGACAGCCTTACAGCACCCACGGAGATGAGAAGGGTATTTATGGACTTATCTAACCGTGGATTTCCACAGGATGCAGAACGTCTGCTGACCGGCCCCGCTGCGGAACGGCTGCGTGCTCCGCCGTCCGTCAATACCCACCAGGTCCGGATTTGTTGCGTAACGGCTGCGGCCAGCCGACCACCAGATCTCGAGAGTTCACGTATGTTCGCGCGATATAACAGGATGTAGTTTCTATAAACAGAACCACAAAACCACCACCAGTTAGTTTCATCCAGAGGAGTAGAGGGGAAACTACTCTGAGCTGTGTTTTCAAGGTGTAGTGCAGGGAAATATGATCCGCCGTGAGCACGCTGGATTTTACTTTGAAAAGTAACCAGATGTTTTATTTTGTTTCTGTGCTGGACTTCCTGTCCTCCACTATCTACCGTGTGCTGAATTGCTGCGGAGCTCTCCGGCGTCCGGCAACAATAGAAGCTCTGGTATCAGCTCCGGAGGGCTGGGACCGCCGGAGCTGGGACGGAGTCGGGACGCAGACGCTCTGCAGTCAGTGGAAATTGCCGGTAACTCTGGGGGTTACGGGGAATAAGCTAACTTCCCAATAAGTCGGTGTGTTCCTTTAATATTATCGCATGCAGGGATTAAAGTGAAAAAAAATCTTTTGACTGAACTTTTTTTCAGGCCAAGTCATAAGCTGCTCACATGGACCTCTGCAGATAGCTCTAACCCTTCTGCGATCGCGCCCCGTTGGTTTTTAATGTACAACAAGATGCAAACAGCATCAGTTTTTGTTCTTTTCCTGATGAACAAAACAATATTTCAGTACCATCCCACGACTAAGGGCCATTACAGAGTCAACGCATCGGTACGCATACACGTCCGCAAGGCTACGCATCGCTACGCTTCGGCCGCCATTATGCGTCAATGCGTAGCCAAATGTGTCGTCCCAGTTTTTGTTACGCAAGGCGCCCATGCGCACAATACTATGCGTTGTCGGTGGGGGCCACACTGCACGTATTGTACATTAACCAAACATATTGAATCAACTTAGCTGAGCGAATTCATCAAGCATTGGACTACTGAGTCACAATTTTCGGTATGTATCAACGTTGTGTGTGTGTGTGTAGCCTATATAGAAGTCAATGCTGTGTGCTCTCCTCGAGAGGCTGAAATAGCCTACAGCAGGAGAGAGAGAGAGAGACCCAAATGTATTTCTGTCTTTTTAAAATCTGCTAAACCATGTTTAAGCGTCCTTTTATCAATGTATAGCTCAGTGCTACCCAATCGTAGCACACTGTACTGGTGGGGAAACACGCCAGCATCTGATAACAAGTCGTCAGCCAGCTGCTCCCTGACAATTAAGTGCCGCTCTCCGGGAGGGTCTGGCTCTGCCGACCCAACACCGTGGAACACTCTGCTACCCCCTGTTACGTGGGCGGTGTATTGCATTTCATGCATCGCCCGTTACGCTTGCATCCACTGTGTAGACCAGGGGTCACCAACCTTTTAGAACAGGGGTGGCCAACCTGTGGCTCTTGAGCCGTATGCGGCTCTTTGCCTGCTCCTGTGAGGCTCTTCCTGTGTGGCTGGGGGCTGTGTCATTGGTTGATTGTTGTCTTTAACTTTTCTGAAACATACAGTATTTCAGATAAGTAAAAAAAAAACACATTTGAATGCATCTGCCAATACTGCCAATACATTTGCCAATTATTTTAAAATGGAAAATAATGCAGCAGAGTTTTGAGGACAGATTCTGCAACCTGAGGAAAAACAGCGGCCACAGATCACCTTCCTCGTTAACCCTTTCACTGCTGAATCCGATTGTTTGAAAGCCCCTTTAGTGACAGATGAGTGAGAGAGTTCTTCGAGTGGCCACAACCGAGTTCAAGCAAGACCTGAAAAGGATTGTGGATAACAAAGACTGTCAGGTTTCCCACTGAGTCAATCTAAGTGAGAAAAAAAACTATGAAAACTGCTATGTATTATGACTGTCATTAGATCTGGAAGACACTGTTGCTGTTGTAGTGTGGACGTGCATGTGTTGTGTGGCTTTTTGCTATGGTGCGTTTTTTTTTTGTGGCTCTTTATCCCTAACTGGTTGGCCACCCCTGTTTTAGAAACTGAGAGCTACTTCATGGGTACTGAGTCATACGAAGGGCTACCAGTTTGATACACTCTTCTGAAATAACAAATTTGCCTTTAGTTATATATGATTATTAATGATGTTTTTTTTTTTTATTATTTTTTGGGGCTTTTTCCTTTACTACATAGAGACAGTGGATAGGCATGAAAGGGGGAGAGAGATGGGGGATGACACGCAGCAAAGGGCAGTGGGTCGGATTCGAACCCACGCCGCTGCAGGACTCGGCCAACATGGGGCGAACGCTCTTACTGGGTGAGCTAGAGGCCGCCCCGATTATTGATGATTAATCATCAACAATAATAATAATCAACAAAAAATTATAATAATAATTATCAACAATGACTTAACAAGGTGGGAAACAGATAATATCAATATTCAATTTTTATTTTTAGAACAGGCCTGAGGGCTCCTCATGTGGTCCTGTGTTGGTGACCCCTGGTGTAGACTATGAAAGGCAGCACGTTGCTCGCGTTGCTTGCTCGGACCTAATATTTGTAGTTACCTTACAAAAAGGACATCTGCCTATACTGCCTACACCGCGGGCCGGGCCGGGCCGGGCCGGGCCAGGCTTGGGTTCAACCACGCAGAACATGACGTAGCTCAGTTTGATCCGTAAAGTAAAAAAACAACCGAGTCCAGTCCAGTCTCCTCTCCACACGTCAGACCGAAGGAGGATTCTGCAGAAGATTTATCTCCATTCATTCAGTCGTTGAGTCAGAAAGAAGACCTGCGTTCCTCCGGAGACTTTTAACATTCCTACAGCTCCAGCTTTATGATTTCCTGATGGATGGAGATGGATCCCTGCGGTAAAGGTGCAGAGTAATGTTCTTCAAGTGGTTCTGCTCCACTGGTCTCGTGTCATGACGTTTCTCCCAGAATAACGACCTGATCTGATCTGGGAGCAGCGCCGCCGCCGCCGCTGCTGCTGTTGGTGTTTTGGACGCTGAGAAGACAGCGAGTCCCCGGTTAGTGATGAATCACACCTGAGTCTCTCTCTCTCTCTCTCACCCTCCCTCCCTCTCTCTCTCCCTCTCCTTCTCTCCCTCTCTCTCACCCTCCCTCTCTCTCTCTCTCTCTCTCTCTCTCACCCTCTCTCTCTCTCTCCCTCTCTCTCTCTCACCCTCCCTCCCTCTCTCTCTCCCTCTCCTTCTCTCCCTCTCTCTCACCCTCCCTCTCTCTCTCTCTCTCTCTCTCACCCTCTCTCTCTCTCTCCCTCTCCCTCTCTCTCTCACCCTCTCCCTCCCTCTCTCTCTCACCCTCTCTTCCTCTCTCTCTCTCACCCTCTCTCTCTCCCTCTCTCTCTCTCTCTCCCTCTCTCTCTCTCACCCTCCCTCCCTCTCTCTCTCCCTCTCCTTCTCTCCCTCTCTCTCTCTCTCA
>NC_050195.1:5887138-5904638 GCF_008315115.2 Sander lucioperca | reverse complement strand
GTGCAGGCCGTGCAGGTGTTTCCAGATGTGTGGGAACTCCCTGACCCGCTGTCGGAGCCGTGATTAATGACTCGCCGCAGGAGAACGCCGCGTGTGTTCAGACCGCGAAGTGACAAATCATAAAAAGAATCAACTCAGATTTCAGCTCCAGTCCAGTCACACTGGAGGAGGGGGGGGGGGTGCAGGGGGTATGTCCCCCAAAATATCTAGAAGCGATAGATCTATCCCCCTCAAAAAAATATGAAGACAACCCGCAGTGAAACGTCCTGTGTCTACTGTAGAGTTACATCAGGCCTGTACAGGGGGGTTGGGTGTGTGTGTGTGTGTGTGTGTGTGTGTGTGCCTGTGCATGTGTGTGTGCATGTGCGTGTGTGTCTGTCTGTGTGTGTGTGTGTGTGTGTGTGTGTGTCTCTGTGTGTCTGTTTGCACGTGTGTGTGTATGTGTGTGTGCATGTGCATGTCTGTGTGTGTGTGCATGTGTCGCTGTGTGTGCGTGTGTGTGTGTGTGTGTGTGCGTGTCTGTCTCTCTGTGTGTACATGTGCGTGCCTGTGTGTACATGTGCGTGTGCATGTCTGTTTGTGTGTGTGTGTGTGTGTGTGTGTGTGCATGTGTGTGAGTGCGTGTGCGTGTGCGTGTGCGTGTGTGTCTGTGCATGTGTGTGTGTCTGTCTCTCTGTGTGTGTGTGTCACACACAGTATTTAAAGGTAAAGAGACATCCTCCCATTTTAGAAACTGGAAACGAGCCAGTGTGGTATTAGTACTTTTACTGAAGTAAAGGATGTGAATACTTCTTCCAGCGCTGGATGAACACGTGTAAAACTGCCCGGCCTGCATGTGACGACGCTGACATCATGTGTAGTTAAAAGGTGACAGCCGGTGTCAGAGAGGACCAATCACTGTGAAGAGGGAACAGGTTGTTCTGCACCGAGCTACGGAGAGAAAGGAGGGATGACGGGGAGAAGAGGGCGCCGAGGATAGGCTGACAGCGCCTAGTTCACCGGCAATTTCCAGTGGATGAGGAACGTCTGCGGAACGTCTCCGGAGTCATTAGGTTTCCATTAAAGTCAGTGTGTGTATTTCCACTGACTGCAGAACGTCTGCGTCCCGACTCCGTCCCAGCTCCGGCGGTCCCAGCCCTCCGGAGCAGATACCAGAGCTTCTATTGTTGCCGGACGCCAGAGAGCTCCGCAGCAATTCAGCACACGGTAGATAGTGCGGGACAGGAAGTACAGCACAGAAACAAAATAAAAATCTGGTTACTTTTCAAAGTAAAATCCAGCGTGCTCACGGCGCATCATATCTCCCTGCACTACACCTTGAAAACACAGCTCAGAGTAGTTTCCCCTCTACTCCTCTGGATGAAACTAACTGGTGGTGGTTTTGTGGTTCTATTCTACGTGAATTCGTGAGATCTCGTGGGTCCTCGTGACTACAGCTGTCAGTCGTGGCCGCAGCCGTGCCGCAACAAATCCAGACCTGGTGGGTGTTGACGGACGGCGGAGCACGCAGCCGTTCCGCAGCAGAGCCGGTCCGCAGACGTACCGCATCCAGTGGAAATTGCCGGTCAGGCTCACCGTGTGCCGACGCATCAACAGGAGGATCAATCAGGGAGTCTGAGAGCAGGATTTACACTCCTGCGTCACGGGTACAGGAGCCCACATCCTCCTCCTGAAATAAAACTGCACTCAGAGACTATTGATGTCAAAGAAATTACAGTTTTTAGGAAATTATTACGGATATATTTGGCAGAGAAGATGAGCTCAGACAAGAAGAGAAACAACAAATGTTCTAGTTTTTAAAGTGCGTGCAGACTTCAGACGGTGAGAGAGAGGGATAAATCCGTCGGGTTGGGCAGATGATGAGAGCGATTACTCGCAGGAGAACAGATCTTCCTCTAATTGAGTTTCAAGAGTCTTCACGGGACAGAAAGAGACAAACATGCTCGGGACATTAGTCTGTCAGCAGAGACAGACGCAGCAGAAACCGCTGGAACTACAGGAGACACACACACACACACACACACACACACACACACACACACACACACACACACACAGACATAGACACACACACACACACAGAGACAGAGACACACACACACACACACACACACACACACACACACACACACAGAGACATAGGCACACACACACACACACACACACACACACACACAGAGACATAGGCACACACACACACACACACACACACAGTTTGTCTCACTATCTTTGTGGGGACCCGTCATTGCCATAATGCATTCCCTAGGCCCTTACCCTAACCTTAACCATCACCACTAAATGCCTAACCTTAACCCTTACCCTCACCCTAACCATAACCTAATTCTAAAACCAAGTCTTAACCCTCAAACAGACCTTTAACCTTGTGGGGTCCAGCATTTTGGGCCCCACAAAGCTGTCCGGACCCCACAAGTATACTGGACTCCTGGCTTTTGGACCCCACGAATATAGTTAAACAAGAATACACACACACACACACACACACACACACACACACACACACACACACACACACCCAGGACGGATTCCTGACAGGTAAACGCTGACTAAAGTCAAAATATTTCAAAGAATATATATATATATATATATATATATATATATATATATATATATATATATATATATATATATATATATATGTTGTGTATTTAAACTGCAGCTACACACATAACTCCCTTTTTTTGTAACGAGACAAAGTAGGGATCAGTTATTTTACGGATATATTTCTCTGAATGATAGCTGCAAATACATTTTAATCTGTCATAAGACGTTTAGTAGATTCAGTATAAATCATTCTGAATGCATAAATAATCTTCAGCATGTCACGTTTGACTTTCTAAGCACCGGGTCTCCCCCTGTGATTTCTATAAGTGATGGAGCAGACTGATTACATCCCTTTTAAAGTTTACAGTAGGAAGTTATGACCGATCCAGGGAAAGAATCCTCCGAGTTCTCCTACGTGTGTGTGCTCATCACTTGTCATTCTCTGTAGCTTCTTGTTACAAGAAATAAAACGCAGTCTGTCATCCAAAACTGCACCGCCGGAGACCCCGGAGCCCCCCCCCCCCCCCCCCTGTTGACTCAGCACTTCCTCTAATAGCACAGCAGTTCATCATTAAAGGAGAATTCCGGTAGCCTCGTCCTACCAGACTCTGGTCCACTAGCCTGGTCCTACCAGACTCTGGTACATTAGCCTGGTCCTACCAGACTCTGGTACATTAGCCTGGTCCTGCCAGACTCTGGTCCACTAGCCTGGTCCTACCCGACTCTGGTCCACTAGCCTGGTTCTACCAGACTCTGGTACATTAGCCTGGTCCTACCAGACTCTGGTCCACTAGCCTGATCCTACCAGACTCTAGTATACTAGCCTGGTCCTACCAGACTCTGGTCCACTAGCCTGGTCCTACCAGACTCTGGTCCACTAGCCTGGTCCTACCAGACTCTGGTCCACTAGCCTGGTCCTACCAGACTCTGGTCCATTTCATTTGTCCAGAGAGTCTGGCCTCTCTTCATTGACAAGTGTTAACTTCATTGAAGGTGGGTACTCTGTTGAAGTTTAAAACTATTGGATTTGCCCAGAGCCACTCTAGATCTGCCATAACCAATCGCTAACGTTTGGTCGTGACGTATGTCATGCGTATGTGCAACAAGAGGGGAGACTGACAACAACTACTGGCTTATATTTAGCATTAGAGATGCAGTATTAGAGTAGGGGTCTCCAACAAGTAGAGCAGGTCTCCAGTAGCTCGCCAATAGGTTGACTGAGAGTGTCAGCTGCATGGCGTCAGCTGCATGGCGTCAGCTGCATGGCGTCAGCTGCGCGGCGTGAGCGTGTCAGCTGCATGGCGTAGGGGTCTCCAACAAGTAGAGCAGGGGTCTCCAACAAGTAGAGTAGGGGTCTCCAACAAGTAGAGCAAGGGTCCCCAACAAGTAGAGCAGAGGTCTCCAACGAGTAGAGTAGGGGTCTCCAACAAGTAGATCAACAAGTAGAGCAGGGGTCTCCAACAAGTAGAGCAGAGGTCTCCAACGAGTAGAGTAGGGGTCTCCAACAAGTAGAGCAGGGGTCCCCAACAAGTAGAGCAGGGGTCTCCAACGAGTAGAGTAGGGGTCTCCAACAAGTAGATCAACAAGTAGAGCAGGGGTCTCCAACAAGTAGAGCAGAGGTCTCCAACGAGTAGAGTAGGGGTCTCCAACAAGTAGAGCAGGGGTCCCCAACAAGTAGAGCAGAGGTCTCCAACGAGTAGAGTAGGGGTCTCCAACAAGTAGAGCAGGGGTCTCCAACAAGTAGAGCAGGGGTCCCCAACAAGTAGAGCAGGGGTCTCCAACAAGTAGAGCAGGGGTCTCCAACAAATAGAGCAGGGGTCTCCAACAAGTAGAGCAGGGGTCTCCAACAAATAGAGCAGGGGTCCCCAACAAGTAGAGCAGAGGTCTCCAACGAGTAGAGTAGGGGTCTCTAACAAGTAGATCAACAAGTAGAGCAGGGGTCTCCAACAAGTAGAGCAGGGGTCCCCAACAAGTAGAGCAGAGGTCTCCAACGAGTAGAGTAGGGGTCTCCAACAAGTAGATCAACAAGTAGAGCAGGGGTCTCCAACAAGTAGAGCAGAGGTCTCCAACGAGTAGAGTAGGGGTCTCCAACAAGTAGAGCAGGGGTCTCCAACAAGTAGAGCAGGGGTCCCCAACAAGTAGAGCAGAGGTCTCCAACGAGTAGAGTAGGGGTCTCCAACAAGTAGATCAACAAGTAGAGCAGGGGTCTCCAACAAGTAGAGCAGAGGTCTCCAACGAGTAGAGTAGGGGTCTCCAACAAGTAGAGCAGGGGTCTCCAACGAGTAGAGTAGGGGTCTCCAACAAGTAGAGCAGGGGTCCCCAACAAGTAGAGCAGGGGTCCCCAACAAGTAGAGCAGGGGTCTCCAACAAGTAGAGCAGGGGTCCCCAACAAGTAGAGCAGGGGTCTCCAACAAATAGAGCAGGTCTCCAGTAGCTTGCCAATAGGTTGACTGAGAGTGTCAGCTGCATGGTGTCAGCTGCATGGCGTCAGCTGCATGGCGTGAGCATGTCAGCTGCGTGGCGTGAGTGTGTCAGCTGCGTGGCGTGAGCGTGTCAGTTGCGTGGCGTGAGCGTGTCAGCTGCGTGGCGTCAGTGTGTCAGCTGCGTGGCGTGAGCGTGTCAGCTGCGTGGCGTGAGCGTGTCAGTTGCGTGGCGTGAGCGTGTCAGCTGCGTGGCGTCAGCGTGTCAGCTGCGTGGCGTGAGCGTGTCAGCTGCGTGGCGTGAGCGTGTCAGTTGCGTGGCGTGAGCGTGTCAGCTGCATGGCGTCAGCGTGTCAGCTGCGTGGCGTGAGCGTGTCAGCTGCATGGCGTGTCCGTTCTTATTTTGGCTCCCATGTTAACAAGGTAGAGCGTGACACGCACGTCTCAGAAAACGCGTGCGTGCTAGAAATTGGACCTATGGCTATTTTTCACGTTTCCAGGCAACATAGAATAGGAAAAGATGTTTATATGTAATTTTGGCACAAATACATTTAATAAATGACATGTTGATGTTTGAAAGTCTCGAGGTTTTGACATAAAAGCAGATATACATGCAATTTAAAAAAATAATAATAATTATCAATTTTTAAATAAATATGTGCAAACAAATGTACAAACAAAATATTGACAAAATAAAGTTGAAGAGCCCGCTATTATTTCATTTTATCAAATGGGAAACATACATGTGTACAGGCAAGGCGGTGTGCAAAGAAATAGAAAACGCCACGCAGCCGCCACGCAGGCAATGTGCAGGAGCCCTGAGGGTTTGAACCCCGTGGCCCTGCAGCAGGAAGACTTTTGTCCGTCCTCACACCTTCCATCTCCGCCCAAACGCACCGAGCGCTTCCCAAAACGTGTGACAGTGTGAGGTCTTTATGAGCAGCACCTGCAGCGTTTTCATGGTGTTGTATGTTTTATGTGACAGTTTCCAGACGGGGATGAAGATGTATTTGTCGCGTTGGTATCCAAAATAAAGACACAAAGTGCTCTAAAAGGAAATGACAGAGAGAAATGGGAAATCTCGTGGGTCAGTGAACGCACCGAGCAGCAAACATTTCCAGCAGGAGCGACGGTTCAATTCCCCGAAGCTGAGAATGTGAAGTTTCCCTCCGTTTGGGCAAGATGGAAGAGCACGTACTGGACCTGGACGGGGACTTTAGGAGTCCTTCTTTTAAAAAAAATTATACGTTTTTCCACAGAAAAGATGCAACCATCCCTCCCTCCTAAGACAGGCGGAGAGGAAGAAAGAGAAAAGATGAGAGAGAGAGGGAGGGAGAAAGAAAAGATGAGAGAGAGAGGGAGGGAGAGAGACAGAGAGAGAGAGAGAGAGAGAGAGAGGGAGAGAGAGAGACAGAGAGAGAGACAGAGAGAGAGAGAGAGAGAGAGACAGAAAGAGACAGAGAGAAAGAGAGAGAGACAGAGAGAGACAGAGAGAGAGAGAGAGACAGAGAGAGAGAGAGAGAGACAGAGAGAGAGAGAGGGAGAGACAGAGACAGAGAGAGAGAGAGAGGGAGCGAGAGAGAGACAGAAAGAGACAGAGAGAAAGAGAGACAGAGAAAGAGAGAGAGAGAGACAGAGAGAGAGAGAGGGAGAGAGAGAGACAGAGAGAGAGAGAGAGAGGGAGAGAGAGAGACAGAGAGAGAGGGAGAGAGAGACAGAAAGAGACAGAGAGAAAGAGAGAGAGACAGAGAGAGAGAGAGAGAGAGGGAGAGAGAGAGACAGAGAGAGAGAGAGAGAGGGAGAGAGAGAGACAGAGAGAGAGAGAGGGAGAGAGAGAGACAGAGAGAGAGAGAGAGAGGGAGCGAGAGAGAGACAGAAAGAGACAGAGAGAAAGAGAGACAGAGAAAGAGAGAGAGAGAGACAGAGAGAGAGACAGAGAGAGAGAGAGACAGAGTGAGAGAGAGACAGAGAAAGAGAGAGAGAGAGACAGAGAGAGAGACAGAGAGAGAGAGAGACAGAGAGAGAGAGAGACAGAGAGAGAGAGAGAGAGAGACACAGAGAGAGAGAGAGAGAGAGAGAGAGAGTTTGGTGTTTTTCCAAATGACTTCCAGATTTGAGTTTTTGGACTGGTGACCTGTCGTTCTCTGCAGAGATGCTGTGTGGAATAAAACCTGAACCACACACACACACACACACACACACACACACACACACACAGAGACACACGGTTGAACTATATAGTGTTTACTACATAGTGATACCGTGTGCTATATAGCGAACGACCAAACCAGAATTCAGACTCTGAGAAAACCTCGTAGGATCAGGAGATGATCCCGTTGTTTGTGTGACGGAGGCATCATGTCAACACAAACACAAACTAAAATGCATCTGTGGTGCAGCCAGACTTTACTCCACACTGACGCGGAGGTCGAGCTGGCAACGTGAGGCTAACGGCAACGTGAGGCTAACGGCAACGTGAGGCTAACGGCAACGTGAGGCTAACGGCAACGTGAGGCTAACGGCAATGTGGAAATAATGCAAGCAACGTTCAACAGTTCCTTGGTGGTGGATTCCCACAATTTGCAGCTGCCGAAGAAACTTGCTTGAGATGAGATATATTGTCCAAACAATGAAATGTAGAACAAAGATCATGAACTAAATTATTGGGAATTTGTTCTGTTTAAATATGAACTCCAAAGTGTGCAAATGCACCAATACGTGGAAAAGTTTAAAATAGTGTGAAGCTGCTGCCAGCCTGGAAACTTTAAACACAGAAGCAAACAGCGAGACGAAGCGCCTGTGTTTGTAATGTGAGATCTGATGTGCTTCCATGTGTTTACTCCCCGAGAACAAATGCTAATGAATGCATGCCGAGCAAAGCACCGGGCCGGCTATTATTTCCCAGCATGCTCAGTATAAACATGAGGGGGAAACTCGATCTGTGGAGTTGAATCGGCGTTTCTGATTTCTGCTCAGAGAGGAGAGTTTTTTTCTGTTAATTGCAGCCCTCATGTGGGAAACATTTACTGCCAGAGAGATGCAATTATGGGAGCAAAATAAATACAGAGAGGAGCTGCTGTCAGCGCTCTCGTACCGGGCCAGGAGCCCTTCAGCAAGGCATGGGAGCCGGAGACTGCTACCCTGTAATACTCCCCCATAAGTGGTTTGTTCCAGCATCATTCTGACCTATATTTACGTTTCTAGTGGCGGCGCCCTCTAGTGGCCGTAGTAGTTTAGTAAAGAAAAAGCCACAAAAACGTCAGAGAGAAAGCCAAAAACCGGACCCGGAACCCTTCTCAGTTGTAGCTGAGAGTGGGGGGTCTGGGGAAGCTTCATTCACAGCCCATTTCCAAAGGGGCGTCACCAACGGACGCCGCTCAAATGCCTCTGGGCGCAAATGGATGGTCCTTCAACCAATCAGAGCAACGATCTGGGTGACGTAGCAGCGACAGCGGCATCAACGGGTTGCTGCGCCTCGGTGGCCGCCATGTTGAATGTAAACAAAAAGTTGTTCGCTGTCGCTGCGCTATCGTCATCGCGTAAAGCCCGCCTCAACGGTTGTGATTGGTGTAGAGCCCGCCTCAACGCTTGTGATTGGCGTACAGCCCACCTCAACGGTTGTGATTGGTGTCTCGATTTGGAAAAATTGGAAATGGGCTTGAATGGGCTCTTGGCCAGACTGACTTGCAGAGCAAATCTCAAATTTGCTGGAAGTTCGTCATAAACCGCTATCATAAAAGTAATTCATGACCTCAAGATAAACTGCGACATTGAACTCCATTTTAGTACTGTTTGATCTTCCGGCTGCGTTTGACACTGTTGACCACGACATTTTAATTAAAACGCTCCATGTTTAAATCTGCAGAAACAAATTCAATCTTCTCTGGGGTTCCACACAGACATACAACACATCCCGTGTCTGTGGACGGAGACCAGTGAAGTCTCTTTTCCGGTGATGGCTGAGCGTTACTGAGCAGCCTCCAACTGAGCTTGAAGACGTAGATGTGACGTGAGCAACCTGTCTGAAAGTTGGAAGTCTTCTGGTAGCTGTGCCAAGAGAAATCTCAATCACTCCCAATCTAGCAGAGACGGAGAGCGTAGGTATATGTAAGGAGATAACATGGACACAGGCTAATTATTGATCACTAAAATGATAGTTAACATTAGTAATTAAACTTAAACAGCTAATGGAAGTCCAAACTGCCTGAGAGCTTCTCCTGTACTATACGGTAATTCCTCTACTATGAGACAGTAAGTCTCGTGGTTATGACCCAATCGTTAGCCTATTTTTATAAAAACGTCTGCTACGGAGCCATAACGTGAGCTACAAGGTAATGGAGCCTTTTATACATTGTCGTGTTTCTTTAGAAATAAACAATGGACAAATAGAGTCTTTAAACTCTTCAGATGTAAAGTTATTCTCTGTCAAAGTGACGTCAAAATGAATGGCAGTCAATGGGATGCTAACGGGAGGTGATGGCTTGGTAGCATTAAAGTGGCTCCATAGGAGGTTTGCGGTCCGAGGAGAAGTTGACCCCCTTGGTTCCACAAAGGTCAGTCCTCGGACCATTGCTCTTCCTGGTTTTCCCAGGCAGCGCAGCAGATGCCGACGTCTTCGAAAAACACAGACGGTGCGTTCACTGAAACTGGTAACCTACAGCCTCGCGGTGCATTCAAAGTTATTGTAAAATACCCTTTTCCCATCTGGTGGTTGTTTTTGTCATTCAACAGCAATTTACTGGTGAAATAAGTTATTGTTTATTATAAGTTAGTTATTACATTACTATTAAATCATTTAATTTTCACCATATGGCCGTAGTAATCAACAAGTTGTTCTTAAATGTCGCCGACTGTTGTTTAGCACCCTTCTTTCTTTTAACTTTCTTAAAAAGTATCGGTTCAGGCACCGCTTTAAAAGTACCGCTTTAGCACCGGTATCGGGAAAATCCAAACGATACCCATAGAGATGTTCCGATACTGCCTAAAATGCTGGTAGTACTGGAGTTTATACACATATCTGATACCATGTAATAAAGCATTAAAGAAAATCTATGTTAAAGTAGTTTATTTATGTTCTTTTTCCGTTATAACTGACTGTCAAACTGGAGAATAAAAGAAAGTTCTGGGGCATTCATTGTCTGTTTGTTCATGTTTCACAAAGATAGAAATCATATCATCCATACAGGGATAGTAGTATACAGCTGTTATACATCATATCATCATACAGGGATAGTAGTATACAGCTGTTATACATAATAAAATATGTGACACACTGGTATCGGATCAGTACTCGGTATCGGCCGATACGCAGGTTCAAGTATCGGAATCGGTATCGGGAAGCAAAAAATGGTATCAGACCATCTCTAGATACCCAACCCTACAGAGAATGCAGCTGTAAGGAGGCTCCCCCTGCTGGTAGTTAGAAGAGTGTATGGCTGCAGCCTGGAGACCTCCCATCTCATGCCTGGCGTGTCCAACGGTAAATTCAGATGTTCAGAATACGAAATCGTGACTTATTTTCTAAATTAAGTCACGGTTAAGTCAGTGAGCATGATGCAATGAATTGAACAGTTTAAATTCTTAAATTAACAATATACATAGCCTATAGTTGGCAGATTTGTGGATGTTAATGTTGTCTCCCTGACGATAACGTTTGTTGTTTATTTGATGAACAATGCGATGACTTAACTTTTTTTTATTAATGCTTTATTTGCAAATTCATAACAGTAAAAAAATGGACAAGCGTAACATAAAACCGTATGCCAAATGCAAAAATTATAGCTCAACAATGAAGCCACCCACATAATACTAAAATGAATACTCTTTAACAATTATAACATATGAGACCACAGAAGAGTAGGCTATTATAGGCTACGTCTTTTTAATCTTCTATAATTTCGAAAGCTGCATTCATGGATTTGAAATTTGACAACAAAAATTAGGATTAATATAAAATATTGGTTAACCTCCTCCTGTCTGAAATCATAAAACATTTAAAACTGCATCAGCGTTTAACGTTGACGTTTGTTTAAGCCATATATTTCATTTCGAGGTCTGAAAGGCGACTGACGGCCTCCTCACGTGTAATATTGTGATTATACAACAACGGTTACCAACAAAATAAGTGATCTATCAATCTGTATTCATATTGTGGAGCAATTCGCTCTTGAAATACAAAACCCCCCCAAAAAAAACAGGATATTCTAGTCCCTCCCGGTTTAGTCAGCCAGCCAATCTGAGCTATAATAGCTTTGTAGAGGCCGTGGGATTTCCCAAACTGAATGAATCCCTCCAAAACTGCTTTGCTAACTCGTGTTGTAACTAAGACATCTGCTGAAAAAATAATTGTATTCATTAGCATGATTGCTGTACTGTTTATACTGTATAAAAACATCCAAAACACCAAAGTACGAAGACATAGCGGACCAGACGCAAGCTTTTATTTTGAAAAGTCGAAGCGCGGGGACGGCACCAGCCGGTAGGACATGAGACGGGAGACATGAGGTGGGAGACATGAGACGGGAGACATGAGGTGGGAGACATGAGGCGGGAGATATGAGGCGGGAGACATGAGGTGGGAGGCATGAGACGGGAGGCATGAGGTGGGAGACATGAGGCGGGAGATATGAGGTGGGAGGCATGAGACGGGAGGCATGAGGTGGGAGACATGAGGTGGGAGACATGAGGTGGGAGACATGAGACGGAAGGCATGAGGTGGGAGACATGAGGTGGGAGACATGAGGTGGGAGACATGAGACGGAAGGCATGAGGTGGGAGACATGAGGTGGGAGACATGAGGCGGGAGATATGAGGCGGGAGACATGAGGTGGGAGACATGAGGCGGGAGACATGAGGCGGGAGATATGAGGTGGGAGACATGAGGTGGGAGGCATGAGACGGGAGGCATGAGGTGGGAGACATGAGGTGGGAGACATGAGACGGGAGGCATGAGGTGGGAGACATGAGGTGGGAGACATGAGGTGGGAGACATGAGACGGAAGGCATGAGGTGGGAGACATGAGGTGGGAGACATGAGACGGGAGGCATGAGGTGGGAGACATGAGGTGGGAGGCATGAGGTGGGAGGCATGAGGCGGGAGACATGAGGTGGGAGGCATGAGGTGGGAGACATGAGGCGGGAGACGTGAGGTGGGAGACATGAGGTGGGAGGCATGAGGTGGGAGACATGAGGCGGGAGACATGAGGTGGGAGGCATGAGGTGGGAGACATGAGGTGGGAGACATGAGGTGGGAGACATGAGGTGGGAGACATGAGGTGGGAGGCATGAGGTGGGAGACATGAGGTGGGAGACATGAGACGGAAGGCATGAGGTGGGAGACATGAGGTGGGAGACATGAGACGGGAGGCATGAGGTGGGAGACATGAGACGGGAGGCATGAGGTGGGAGACATGAGGTGGGAGACATGAGGTGGGAGACATGAGATGGGAGACATGAGACAGGAGGCATGAGGTGGGAGACATGAGGTGGGAGGCATGAGGTGGGAGACATGAGGTGGGAGGCATGAGGTGGGAGACATGAGGTGGGAGACATGAGGTGGGAGGCATGAGGTGGGAGACATGAGGTGGGAGGCATGAGGTGGGAGACATGAGGTGGGAGACATGAGGTGGGAGACATGAGGCGGGAGACATGAGACGGGAGGCATGAGGTGGGAGACATGAGGTGGGAGGCATGAGGTGGGAGGCATGAGGCGGGAGACATGAGGTGGGAGGCATGAGGTGGGAGACATGAGGCGGGAGACGTGAGGTGGGAGACATGAGGTGGGAGGCATGAGGTGGGAGACATGAGGCGGGAGACATGAGGTGGGAGGCATGAGGTGGGAGACATGAGGTGGGAGACATGAGGTGGGAGACATGAGGTGGGAGGCATGAGGTGGGAGACATGAGGTGGGAGACATGAGACGGAAGGCATGAGGTGGGAGACATGAGTTGGGAGACATGAGACGGGAGGCATGAGGTGGGAGACATGAGACGGGAGACATGAGACGGGAGGCATGAGGTGGGAGGCATGAGACGGGAGACATGAGACGGGAGACATGAGACGGGAGACATGAGACGGGAGACATGAGACGGGAGACATGAGACGGGAGGTCTCCAGGCTGCAGCCGTACTCGACTCGGAAGTTAGAGAGAATGCAGCTTTCGGGAGTTTCAGCGTTGAGCGCTGACACTGAGCACGCTCAGTTCAATTCCCATCCACTTGGGTCCTGACCCAGAGACCCCTGGGAGGAAGCCGAGACGTTTCCTGACACAGTCTGTCTGCTCCAACCAGAGTGAAAGTCTGACGTTTCCTCTGACAACATGAGGTTCACATCGACTGGGGACTCCAACCACCAACGCTCAGTTAGAGCCAGATGTGTGGAAACATCTGTATCATCAGTCAGCACTCACAGGTGTGTGTGTGTGTGTGTGTGTGTGTGTGTGTGTGTGTATATGTGTATATCTGTGTGCATGCATGTGCCTGTGTGCGTGCGTGTGTGTGTGTGTCTCTGTGTGTGTGTGTGTGTGTGTGTGTGTGTGTGTGTGTGTGTGCGTCCAAACCTTAGTTGAAAACAAGTTGAAGTAGTAGGATTATAGAGGCAGATGGGCTGACACACACACACACACACACAGACACACACAGAGAGAGACACACACACACACACACACACACACACACACACACACACACACAGAGAGAGACACACACACACACATACACACACACACACACACTGAGTCATAGCTTTTATGACAGTGCTGTGCCAGGTGGTGATCGGAGCTGTTGTCCTCAAAACTTGTTTTAAAGCTGAAGAACATGGAGCAGCCAGCGAGGACAGATACCACGTTAGTCTTCGACGTGACACACAAGCTAACTAATGTTAGCATCACACTCTGGGTTATTCCCTGTCTGCCTGTCAAAGTAAAAATCACCCTTTTTATCTTCCATTCATCATTTTCAATCATCACAAGGAGTCTCTTCACGTGTCAAAAAGTCTAAAAAGTTGAGTGTAAAGTACAAAGTAAGTCGATGAGTTGAATCATAGTCTCTCATAGTCAGACCTTCCTCCTCCACAGCGCTGCGGAGGAAGGTCTGACTAGTCCACACAGCATTCCAGGATGGGAGAAAGAACATGCTCTGGTTTATTGGCATTTCTTTAAACCAATCACAATCGTCGTGGGCTAAGCTCCGGACGGAGCCACGGTGCCTCTGCTAAATAGTCTCAGGAAGGAACTTGTTTTGGTGGAACATGTGGACGTTCAAAAGTAGTTTTAGTCGTGCAACAGAAAACTCAGATTGGACAGATAGTCCAGCTAGCTGTCTGGATTTACCCTGCAGAGATCTGAGGAGCAGTTAACCATAGTCCTCACAAATCAGCCGGAGGTTAGAACGCCAACACAGAGACAGAGGAAGGGGACGCACATCTGGCAGAAGAGAGGATCTCTTCAGATCAGAGAGGATATGTGATGGAGAGGCTCTTCCACAAGCTAAAGATGTTATTCTTTTGTCAAGTGTGAAGTAGCTACACTAAGGGAAACACACACACACACACACACACACACACACACACACACCCCCGACAGATGGTGTGTCAGCCAACCACAACCGACCGGTGATGAAAACAAATGGGAGTCATCGGGAGTAGGCGGAGCTTAGTGAGAGGCTAACTCGCCCCCTAATCAAGACGTTTGTTTTGATTTCAGACACAAAGAGAGACAGAGAGAGACTCACACACACACACACACATACACACACACACACACACACACACACACACACACACACACACAAGTGCATGCACACACACACACACACACACACACACACACAAGTGCATGCACACACACACACACACACACACACACACACACACAGAGACAGACAGGCACACACACACACACACACACACACACACACACACACACACACACACACACACACACACAAGTGCATGCACACACACACACACACACACACACACACACACACACACACAAGTGCATGCACACACACACACACACACACACACACACACACACACACACACACACACAGAGACAGACAGACACACACACACACACACACAGACACAAACATAAGTGCACGCACACACAGACACAAAGAGAGACAGACACACACACAAGTGCATGCGCACACACACACACACACACAAAGAGAGACAGAGAGAGGCTCGCACACAAGCGCAAACACACACACACACACAAGCGCAAACACACACACACACACACACACACACAGACACAGACAAATGCACACACACACACACACACACACACACACACACACAGACACACACACAGACAGACACACAAACACAGACAAATGCACACACACACACACACACACACACACACACACATACACATACACACACACACCAGGGAAGGTTCAGAGGAAGCCTCTCTTTTGCAGGAACACAGTCATACCTGGAAGCTGGTCAACCCCAGTCTGAGCAGTTGTGGGTTAAGGGCCTTGCTCAAGGGCACCTCAGTGGTGGTAATGAGGGAGGGACACGTGTGTGTATGTGTGTGTGTGTGTGTGTGTGTGTGTGTGTGTGTGTGTGTGTGTCTGACCTGTGGATCAGAGAAGACTTCCTGGATGCTGTTGATTGGTCCAACAGGAACGCCTGAGCCCTCAAACCTCCTCAGCCAATCAGCTGTCTGCTCCTGCAGAAACCTGACAGAGACAATACATTTAAAGTAGGACTGTCTTTTCTTCTTGAAAAATTACAACTTTTTTTTTTTTAAATATGTGATTAATCATGATTAAATATTTTAATCTGTCTGTCTGTGTGTGTGTGTGTGTGTGTGTGTGTGTGTGTGTGTGTGTGTGTGTGTCTGTCTGTCTCTGTGTGTGTGTGTGTGTGTGTACCTCTGGGACAGTGTGTGTAGCAGTTGTTTGCGGTGTTGGACTCTCAGCGTGTTGGTTTTATACTTTGGATCATCGGTGAGCTCCATCAGCTGCAAAACCTACAAACACAGAGAAGAGAGGAGAGGAGAGGAGAGGAGAGGAGAGGAGGAAACAAGGAAACAAGAGAGGAGAGAAGAGGAGGAAACAAGGAAACGAGAGAGGAGAGGAGAGAACAGGAGATGAAGGGAAAGGAAGAAGCACCAGTGTAGTATTTGTGTACTTGTTGTACTTGTGTGTGTTTGTGTCGCTGAACGTGACTCACTCGACAGACTTTGACAAACTGTTTGTCGTTGCCGGCAGCAACCACAATGTGTCCGTCTTTGGTCCTGAAGCCCTGAAACACAGACAGGAAGAGGAAGGACACGTCTTCAGACATTATTAAAGCTCCAGTGTGTAACGTGTTTAGTTGTTCATTATCTAAATCTGTGTTGCCCGTTCACCAACTTGTCCTTTTCATGAATATTTACCTCCACCATCAATTCAGAGGATTCCTATTGGCTTGAAATTTAACATTAGTGTTAGCATGACCTGGAGTAGACGCTCCATATTCATAATCCATCTGTGTGTGTGTCTCTGTGTGTGTGTGTGTGTGTGTGTGTGTGTCTCTCTGTGTGTGTGTGTGTGTGTGTGTGTGTGTGTGTGTATATGTGTGTGTGTGTGTGTGTGTGTGTGTGTGTGTGTGTGTGTGTGTGTGTGTGTGTATGTGTGTGTGTCTCTGTGTGTGTGTGTGTGTGTGTGTGTGTGTGTGTGTGTGTGTGTGTAAGGGACATACAGGACATAATGCTGTGTGTGTGTGTGTGTGTGTGTGTGTTTGTGTGTGTGTGTGTGTGTGTAAGGGACATACAGGACATAATGCTCCGTGTGTGTGTGTGTGTCTGTGTGTGTGTATATGTGTGTGTGTGTGTGTGTGTGTAAGGAACATACTGCTCCACCTTTCATGTTTTCTCTGTCACATGATAAACTAATAGCTGCTGCTAATGCTGCTAACGGCTATCGTAGCTTCCTGAAGAAGGAAACAGGGAGGACCAAACGTATTCAAAATCCTAATTTCAGAAACAGGAGTCTTCTTCTTCGCCCAGAAAAAAAAAAAGGAATATTGAAAAGAGCAAGAGAAAAAAATCATCAGAAAAAAAGAGTTGGAGCTGCTTTGGACGCAGACACCAAATCCCAACTAGTTAATTCTCCTCCGGACCGCTGCAGTCTCCTTTTCTTTCTCTCTCCTTTCCGTCGGGTGGCGTGCATGCCCGCTCGTGGCGTGAAGCGCGTCCACGCCACTCTGTGACATGAACTCATGGATGTATTAAGAGAACGTATGAACTCCAACAACGACGGCTGATAGACTAGATAGAAGGCTACTGTAGCTGCAATACTGCATGGCGAGAGAGAGCTGATTACGATATATGAGCTCAACGCTAGATGGGAGTAATTCTTAAACAATGTAGCTTTAACACTTCCGCAATGAACAACCCCCCCCCAAAAAAAAAATCATAACTCACCACACAGAT
The DNA here is from genome assembly GCF_008315115.2 of Sander lucioperca. Classification (NCBI taxonomy): domain Eukaryota; kingdom Metazoa; phylum Chordata; class Actinopteri; order Perciformes; family Percidae; genus Sander; species Sander lucioperca. The sequence goes on along the minus strand of NC_050195.1, from coordinate 5,887,223 downwards.
CTGGAAACAAGAGCCTTGGGGGCTTTGGGCTGCCAGGCCAGTTATGATTAGGCCAAATGTCGGCGCCATCTAAATAACATCTACA
>NC_050195.1:5872138-5882138 GCF_008315115.2 Sander lucioperca | reverse complement strand
TGTCTGCCTGTCTGTCTGCCTCTCTGCCTGCCTGTCTCTTTCTCTCTGCCTGTCTGCCTCTGTGCCTCTCTGCCTGTCTGTCTGTCTGCCTGCCTGTCTGTCTGACTTTAATCAAACTTGGTGGAGGGGTGTAGTCCTGGTCGAGGAAGAGCTCATTACATCTTGATGTAACACGCATTATATTTCACTGTCGTCAACATTGTAAGACAGGGTGTTGGTGCTGCATTCATGTGGTTTGTGGAACAATGAGTTCCCAAGTGGGAAACGTCCCCTGCGCTCCCCAAGTGGCCCTATAGTGTTTCAGGGTCTTCGTCTCCTCGCTCTTATTGTGAAAGGCCCAGCCGACGCCCCCGTGTGCTCAGAGTGCAGACGGGAGATCACTCACGTTTTAACGACACCACGGAGGAGCCGAGGGACTAGAGAAGTTAGGTGGTTTGGGTTGTAGTCTCTCATGTTTTTAAGAAAAATGTGATCAATTATTTTGCTTTTTATTTTCTAAAGCATCAAAACGATGATATATTTCAGGCTGATGTCATTTCTTACATTTCTTTGTGGCTTCATTTAGAACGTTTATCTGACGTGCGAGAACTATATTAATTAATTATGTTTTACTTTGAAATGAGTGTGACCCAAACACAGAGATATATATAACGCCTGGTTCCCACAGCAGGATAATTAGGCCGATTTTAGCCCCGATTCCCCCCTTCTGACAATCTTAAGGATGCTCCGATTATGGTAAAATAATCTGATCAGATATTTCTGCCGTGTGTGGTGTGTTAAGACTGCTCTCGTCTGCTCGGAAGGACGTCGGGACCGCTCCCATCTCAAATCGGGGATATCCAACATGTTGGATTCTTTTGGCCCGATTTCTCCTCCTGTGTGGTGTCCCCCGGGGACAAACGAGCACGCAGCCTGTGGACTGTGGCGTGTAGCCAATCAGAAAGAGAGGTGACGAGGCGGCGAGAAAAGCACCGGGAAACAACATCAAAACAGCCGGCGGCACGGCGCACCAGAAAGTCCGGTGGACGTCGGAGATAAGTAGAGCAAGTATAGTCCATGCTGGCGTTGTCTCCACTTCTTTGACCATCGCCTTTTCTTTTGATAACGTTTTTTTTTCGGTTAAAAACAAACTACAAACTATCGCCACTGCATCCTCTTCGTCCGCCATGATTGTTTACTCTGAAGTCACGTTTGATCTCGAGGGATTTTGCGAGATTTCCCGTCTGACCTGGGAATGCTCGGGAGTCAGATCGGTTCATGTGTGATGTGTTGATTTTGCCGTGTGCAGCGCACCACACGCTGTACGACCAAAACTGTTAGACCGTGATTTTTTATCGCCGTGTGTGGAGTCTCTCAGGATTGGAAAATCGGCCGACAATTTTAAAATCGGCCCATGTGAACCAGGCTTAACAGCGCTTCTCAAAGTCTGGACCGAGGTCTACATCCGACCCGAACGGCGAGTAGATCCGGCCCTCGTCTTATGAATACAGAAACTTATGAAACAGAAACGTTTTCTCTTTTTAAATCCATCTTCTACCGACCAGGAGCGTTGGAACAGAGTTCGTAGGGACGGGTTTTATTCTGTGTGCTGTGAAAAATTATAATAATAAATAGGGATGCACGATGATATGGGCACGACATCTGTATCGGCCGGTAAAAGCTTAAAATGATCATCATCATCATCATCAACATCATCATCATCATCATCATCATCGGCAGATATGAATATTTCTGCCAATGAACTTCAACTTCCAACATGACGGCTGTGTGGAGGTATTTCGAGATATGTAAAACTATATATAATCAACTATAACAAACTTGATATTTGCTAGTCACATCAGCTTTACAACGGACATTTGGACACCAAACGTGAGTCCTGTTAGCATGTTGAGCTTCACTGTCCAGTGGATAGACCAAGACTTCGCCCTTAAAGGTCCCATGACATGCTGCTTTTTGGATGCTTTTATATAGACCTTAGTGGTCCCCTAATACTGTATCTGAAGTCTCTTTATATAGACCTTAGTGGTCCCCTAATACTGTATCTGAAGTCTCTTTTATATAGACCTTAGTGGTCCCCTAATACTGTATCTGAAGTCTCTTTTATATAGACCTTAGTGGTCCCCTAATACTGTATCTGAAGTCTCTTTTATATAGACCTTAGTGGTCCCCTAATACTGTATCTGAAGTCTCTTTATATAGACCTTAGTGGTCCCCTAATGCTGTATCTGAAGTCTCTTTATATAGACCTTAGTGGTCCCCTAATACTGTATCTGAAGTCTCTTTTATATAGACCTTAGTGGTCCCCTAATACTGTATCTGAAGTCTCTTTATATAGACCTTAGTGGTCCCCTAATGCTGTATCAGAGGCATAAGCCTCTGATACAGCAGTATATGTGCGCCTGCTTTACCCACTGAAACAACCCGGCCACTTTTTCCGAAGTTTTTGTTTCAACGTGTTTGTTGCGTTTTTCAAGGTTTTTGTCATTTTTTTAAATCCCTGCAGACATTTCCCCCCCACCCTCTCTAGATAGTTGGAGATCTGTTTGCAAAAGTAATACATATATATATATATATATATATGTGTGTGTGTGTGTATTGTTGGGTATTGTTTGGTTTGGATACCGGTGCTAAAGCAGTACTTTTAAAACGGTACCGGTGCCTCAACGGTGCCTGAACCGAACCGAATGAGGTACCGAAATCCGCGTTGCTATCCCTCTAGCAGCAGGATGTGTTACGAGGAAGTACGGCAAAATAGTAGCCTGTTAGGCACGACGCAAAGCTGAGTGAAGTGGAAATAAATTAATAAATAGCGGCATGCGATTAATACGATTTAAAAAAATTAACGCATCATGCTCGACCCTTAATCCCATCGCGATTAACGTGTTAATGCTTGCTAATGTAATTGTTGCAGCTCTACTGATACGTGTGAGAACCCCTGATGTTTGATAAGAGTTGAGTGTGTCTTCTGAAGAGAGAGAGAGAGTGATGGATGGAGACACTAATCGTCTCTGATTGGTTGATAATCGTCTCTCCCTGAACACTGACGTCAGCTGGGAGGATGCTCTCAGTGTTTCCTGTTTCTCACACACACACACACACACACACACACACACACACACACACACACACACACACACACACAACAGCAGCTTCAACCGTTTCAGCGCTGCGACACAACAACGTGACAGGAACTAACAGAAGAGACAGGCGACGTACGCACGGGAAGGAGACGGAGACACTGGACAAGATAAATGTGTGCGATGACTTTACCCAGAGGCACTACCAGAGGTGGAAAGAACCTAAATACATCTACTTAAATACTTGCATACAGACTTAAAGTACTTGTACTTTATGACAGTATTCTCATTTACGTTTATGTCCGTCACGTGTGTTAGCTTACCCTGCAGATATATACTCTAAAACATTTGGATATTTGTCTTGGTCTTGGTGTGTGTGTATGTGTGTGTGTGTGTGTGTTACCTGATAAGGTACGATGCTCTCGTGGGCCGTCCCCCATCGTCTCGCCTCCTTCCCTGAGTTCAGATAGTTAGCAGCAATATGACTGAGACAGGACACCTGAGAGACAGAGAGACAGAGAGAGAGACAGAGAGAGAGAGAGACAGAGAGAGAGAGACAGAGAGAGAGAGAGAGAGAGAGAGAGACAGAGAGAGAGAGACAGAGAGAGAGACAGAGAGAGAGAGACAGAGAGAGAGAGAGAGAGAGAGAGAGAGAGACAGAGAGAGAGACAGAGAGAGAGAGAGAGAGAGAGAGAGAGAGAGAGAGAGAGAGAGAGACAGAGAGAGAGACAGAGAGAGAGACAGAGAGAGAGAGACAGAGAGAGAGACAGAGAGAGAGAGACAGAGAGAGAGAGAGACAGAGAGAGAGAGAGAGAGAGAGAGACAGAGAGAGAGAGAGAGACAGAGAGAGAGAGAGAGACAGAGAGAGAGAGAGAGACAGAGAGAGAGAGACAGAGAGAGAGAGAGACAGAGAGAGAGAGAGAGAGAGAGAGAGACAGAGAGAGAGAGAGATAGAGAGAGAGAGAGAGACAGAGAGAGAGCGGAGGAGAAGACACAGAGAGAGAGAGGAGAGAGAGAAGAGAGAAGAGAAGGAGAGGAGAGAGAGGCCAGAGAGAGGAGAGAAGAGAGAGCAAGAGAGAGAAGGGGGAGAGAGATAGAGAGAGATAGAGAGGAAGAAAGAGGGAGGATAATAGAGATAGAGAAAGAGAGAATAGAGCCAGAAGAGAGAGAGAAAAGAGAAAGAGTAGAGAAGATTATAGAGAGAGATAGAGAGAGATAGAGAGACAAGAGAGAGAGAGGGATAGAGACAGAGAGACAGAAGAGATCAGAGAGAAGGAGTATACAGATATGAGATTGTAGGCGATGAGATAGAGAGGAGAGTGGTCATGAGATAGAGACGAGAGAGAATAGAGAGAGAGCGAAGAAGATATATATACAGAGAGGTAAACAGAGGTGAGTCGAGAGTAGACAGTGAATAAGAGAGGGGGGGATACAGATAGAAAGTGACAGAGAGAGTACGAGATACTATGAGAGATACATAGAGGAGGCTACAGAATATATATACGAGAGAGAGCAGAACCGCGAAGACTGCGAACCCGAGATAGACACTGCAGAGAGATATGCCAGAGCGGCATAGACATGAGATGAGAACATTAAAGAGATAAAACAAGAGGATGAGAGAAAAAGGAAAGGAAAAAAAGAGAGGCGAGAGTGATGAATCTCCGGGGAAAATCAATATATGGGGAATACGTATACAGCAAAATATATAAGGGGAGCGGCGGAATCGGGGGAATACTCTTGATAATGTATATTGCTACAATAACTTATGGGATAACACGATATGCAAATCCTAGTGGAAACATGGGCTTAGCAAAACCCTATATCGTACAGGAACAGCCATAAAGAAACGATAAAAAAAAAAGTGAAAAAGCATCTCAGGTCAAAATATGCCGATGTCAGGGGAACTAACTCAAAATATCACCAAAAATGCAGAAAAATATAAGGGGGGCATAGTATTGGGAGAGTAACTGCTAGGTAAATAAATGCTATCACTATCAATAACCAGAATATTAAGAAAACGATATATATGTTATGAAAAAAGCATACGGGAAAAAAAGAGATAATAATGAACATATGGGGAAAAGACAATGCATGACAGGGCGGTCGGAGGTGGAGGGGATCCTGCGTACGCTCTATAGACCTACATCATAAAATAGAAGATTATCATCGGCTACTTACGTCGTTTCTCGTGCCTAGCTAATACTCTAATAGAAAGATATAATAATTAAATGAGGATGTAATGGTTACGCAAATACTCCATAAATCGACCTAGTAGATAAATCACCGAAGACACATTGCACAAACAAGTACCTATCTGCGAAGTGAACTGCTGGGAAAAAAAAACTAACAAACGATATAAGAAGAAATATAAAACCAATAATATAAATAAAATAAGCATGCAAAAAGACAATAGGAAAAAATACAGGGGGAAGAAAAAGAAAATATACAGGGCGGCAAAAGTCGAGTATATAATGAGAATAGACGCCCAATATCATACTAGGAAGAGCATATATAAAAGAACCGGATCTAAACATCTAACTAAATCTCTCGGAATAACAACGCAACAACTCGGTAGGTGAGTGCTCTTATCATCCACATACATAACTACTAACTCATAACAATACAATACTATCATAAATCTGCGCTTCTTAATCTGCTGCGTATTCAAGACTGAACCTGCAACTGAGTCTTAAAAAACCAACACTCTCATGAGAACACTGAGGGGACGGCGGTAATCTGCTCTGGCCTACAAACTGCATAATCTCATGAGGGTAAGACGTAATGATAGTCTGCGGACCAAAATAACTAAAGGCAACTGATGGGGGAAACATACGGTCTCGTTATAAGGGCGTCGGTGGACGCTATTTGGAAGTAACGGCCATACTGCATTGGGCTCCAACAAGGGGGTGACTATGCTCAAAAAAAAGCCGTAACGATATCGACCGGAGCGATCAACGAGGGAAAAATATAACCTGCGTCAATGCTACATCGGAGCCACAAAAAATAATAGGGGGAAGGTGACTGTTAGAAAGTAATGATATAAATAATTGCTTCTAATACCTATTGTGGATAAAGACCGTAAATGAAGGATCAAAAGAGCCCGAAGAAGGAAGAGGGGGGAAAAAGATGGAAAAAAAAAGAAGAAGGGGAGGGGGAAAGGAAAGGAAGGGGAAAAAAAAAGAGAAAAAAAGGGAAAAAAAAAAAAAAGAAAAGGGGGGAGAGAAAAGAAGGGGGGGGGGGGGGAAGGGAAAAAAAAAGAAGAAAAAAGAAAAAAGGAAAAAAAATAAAAGTATATATACCGGGAGATAGAAATGGACAAGGCTAAGGAAGGAAAAATGTACAAGAAACATGGTGGGGGGACGGGGGAACGGGATAGGGGTGGAGAATCACGAGGCTACGTCTAGGCGGATAAAATAGAGAACAAGGAATAGACGATCTATTGAAGATTGGATACAATGAGGGACATCATATAAATAAGGAGGAATATATGAAAACGGACAATATGCCAGTGACAAAGATACTATCTGAGGGTAAAGGAGAAAATGGGGATGGGATGAATGGATAGCGATAACGGATAAATATATATAAATAGGAAAAGGAGAACTGAGGAAGTGAGTATATAATGACACGGAGTGGAGTAAAGCGTGAAATGAGAAAATAATATATGGGACCGTATGATGATAGTCATAACTAAGTAAAAAAAACAGGAAAAACAAAAAGGAATACAAGGAATATAAAATAAAAGGGGCGGAGGAGATATAAAAGGGTACAGAGTATGACGGAGATAAACACAGAAATAAAAAAAATAAATAGATAAAGGGCTCAATATGTATCTAGACAAAATAAATCTATAAAAGGGGTAGCGGTGAGGTGGAAAATGTGTGCATAAACATAATGAAAAAGGAAAAAGTAAAACAAACAAGAGATGAAAAAAGTTAAAAAAAAATAAAGGATAAATAAAACATAACGAAATAGAGGAAGAGTATAAATAGTAATTAAAGCGAAAACTAATAGATAAAATATAGTATATTGATTACAGGCTATGGGAGGGCGGTACTGATAATAAAAAAAAGAAAATAGAGGAAGAACAAGCAAAAAAGAAAGGGAAAAAAAAAAACAAATATAGAAATCAAAGACTGTACAATTTCTAAGGAGCTGGAGATATCTGAAAAGAATAAAAAGTATGGTGATAGACTCATAAGTGGAAGACGAAGAATGTATGCAGAAGGACATAGAGCGAAAAAATAGGTAAATATCATACGGGGCGATATGGACAGACAAATCTCTAATACAAATACGATATAATACAATATATCTAGAGTAAGTAAATACAATAGTGGATAAAAAAGCAAAAGGCCTAGAAGAATAGTACTTATACCAGCTGAAACGAATCATATATGCTCTGCATACCACGGGTACATAGAGGGATAAAATGAAGGCGGGAAGGAGGATGGGGTAACTATGGATGGGAGATGAATAAGGTCTGCTGAATAGACCACAATCGAAAATCTGGGTGGATGGAACGCAGGTGGCAATAAGTGATACACGAATAGCTAGAAAAAAGAATAAGATATTACAAAAGAGGGAAAAAGAGAGGAAAAAGGGGAAAAGAAAGAAAAAAAAAAAGAAGGGAAGAAAGGGGGAAAAAGGAACGGAAGGAGTAGGGGGGGAGTAGAGGACGCGATGCGAAGCATGGTGAGGAATTATAGGAGGAAGACAGGCGTACGATGAGGGACATAACGTCTGGGGATAGGAAAGAATGAGACAGTCCGAATAATATATGTCTTAATCGGTGATAGAGATGAGAAAACTAATTTCTAAATAATAAACACACTTCAGAGTGAAAGGGAAGGATAGAGAGAATCGAAGTGGGAACACAACAATACATTATGAGGTATAAAGTCTCCAGATAAAGAAAAAAAGAAAAAACAAAGGGGGGGCTAAAACATAGAAGAACAGAGAAAAAAATAAAGATAGGGAGAAGGGGCAAAAAAACAGGGTAAAAGCGAAATAGAACTGGGTGACCTTGTAACATACGGGGTGAGGTGGCATATAAAGGGCAATGTAAAGTAAAACTACATCTCGGTAAAAGGGGATGCTCTAGACTCTCAATAAAATAGAAAGATACGCCTCACCTAACGATCATGCAATACTGGCCCCTCGTCAGGCGGGATCTCCCGGGAACATTAGCGTGGACGTGAGCATAAAGTGCATACCCTAAGGAATGAACATAACTCGTCGTAAAGAAGCGGGGGTACCCAAAAAACTCTCATGAAAAACTGCTGGCGAACCGGGCAGTAGGGCGAAACGGGGTGACTAAGACGAAAATATCTAAGGGGTCATAATAGATGAAAGGGGCTCGTGGAGCATAAAAGGAAAAAATAAGGGGGTTCATGGAGAAACTCGGGCCTCGCTAACGCGGGGAGGGGTAGCGGAATAGTAACAACTAATAAATCTAACTCTCATGAGTCATACAGTCTCCATGACATGACAAAAGTCTGGATCGGAAGTCAACTAGTCAGGTAAATAACTATACAAATTTGCTAAGATGGGACGAAAATGGCATCAATAAGGGGAAAAAAATAAAGGGTAGATACGGACACAATAGAGGATCTGGCTAATATAAGTATCAAACGAATGCAGAAAGAATCCGAGCAATTACTATGATCGGCGTCATCTCCATAGTAAAATGAACTATAAACGTAAGCTATGGGAAACTCAGTCTATCTCGGTCCAGCTAATCAATAGAATAGCGGCGGGTACATGACAGTGCTCCGTCGGCATAAGAGACCTCTAAGGGGATAGGGAGGGGAAAAAAGAGGTGGGGAACTACTAAAATCAGCACGTGTCTCTCTCACAGGTAGTACAATGAGAACAACGATAAAAAGACAGTCAAATCGAAGGGGGGTGGAATCGAGACGTCTGTGTATACAAATCCGAGACGAATAGTCTCAAGATACAAGTAAACTAACTAAAAAGGAAACTGCGGATGGTCAAAACAATAGAAGAATTAGAAACATACAGGATAAAGCAAAAACAGCGCACTTGGAAGGGGGGAAGCATAAGCTCTCCCTACATAATAATAACCAGCAACTACTGAAATATCGATCAACGGAATCTCATGATAGAAAGGCTGGTGCAAGCAAGGCGCAGTCGGGGGTAGTGAGAAAATCGCGAATGTGCTATAAAGAAGAACTCAGGAGATAAGGGAGAAGGGGGAGGCCACGGTGGATAAACCCGGGACAGGGGAGCTAGCTAACTACATGGCATATCTACTCATAAACTGGCTTGCGCAAAAGTCGAGCGGGACAGAAGCGGAATAATAAGGCATAATATGCATAGGGGAGATGGAAAACAGTCTAATGGATGAAAAACCGAGAGAAAGTAGACACAGAAAAAGACGAATGATACAAAGTGATGATGAAAAAGGGAGGCGACCTCAAACAAAAATAAAAGAAGTAGGGGGGGGAAATAAAAGAAAAAGAGGGAGGAAGGGGGAGGCAATGGGGAAGAGAAAGATAACCGGATATAGATATGCCCTAAAGGTAAGCTATAAACGTAGGCCGCAGAAGAAAAAAAGGAAAAGGGGAGAAAAAAGAAGTGAAAGGGGGGGGGGAGCAGAATATACTCCACGTAAAGATCCGGAAAAAAGGACCAATGCGACATCCACAAATGCTGCTAATATTGTGGGGGAAGGAAAAGAGGGGGGGAGGGGGGGGGGGAAAAGAAAAGAAAGGGGGAAGGGGGGGGGGAAGAAAGGGAGAGGCGAAGGGAAGGAAAAGAAAAGAGGAAAGAAGGGGGGGGGGGGGAAAAAAAAAAAAAAAAATAAAAAAAAAAAAAACAAAAAAAAGAAAGGCAGGGCGGAAAAGGAGGGGGAAAAAAAAGGGGGGGAAGAGAGGGAAGGGAAAATGGGAGGGAGTGAA
>NC_050195.1:5772138-5864638 GCF_008315115.2 Sander lucioperca | reverse complement strand
CACACATCCATATTTACAGACTTATTCACACACACACACACACACACACACACACACACACACATCCATATTTACAGACTTATTCACACACACACACACACACACAGAGACACACACATCAACACACAAACACACAAAAAAAACACACACAGACACACACACACACACACACAAACACACGCAGAGAGACACACACACACACACACACACACACACAGAGACACACACATCAACACACAAAACACAAACACACACACAGAGCTCTATGTACCCTGAGTAACATTCAACCATCCAATGAGAGCTCTATGTACCCTGAGTAACATTCAACCATCCAATGAGAGCTCTATGTACCCTGAGTAACATTCAACCATCCAATGAGAGCTCTATGTACCCTGAGTAACATTCAACCATCCAATGAGAGCTCTATGTACCCTGAGTAACATTCAACCATCCAATGAGAGCTCTATGTACCCTGAGTAACATTCAACCATCCAATGAGAGCTCTATGTACCCTGAGTAACATTCAACCATCCAATGAGAGCTCTATGTACCCTGTAGATGTGGTTTAGGAGACTCTGACCTCTGGCCCGGTGATGTGCATCATCCCCGACACAGCTGAGGCGATGGAGTCATAGCCTGGACTCTGAGACTGAGGACCGGTCTGTCCATAACCTACACACACACACACACACACACACACACACACACACACACACAGACAGACACACACACACACACACACACACACACAGAGACAGACAGACACACACACACACACACACAGAGACAGACACACACACACACACACACACACACACACACACACACACACACACAGAGAGAGACACACACACACAGAGAGACATACACACACACACACACACACACACACAGAGTGAGAGACACACACACACACAGACACACAGAGACAGACAGACACACACACACACACACACACACAGAGACAGACACACACACACACACACACACACACACACACACACACAGACAGACACACACACACACACACACACACACACAGAGACAGACAGACACACACACACACACACACACAGAGACAGACACACACACACACACACACACACACACACACACACACACACACACACACACACACACACACACAGAGAGAGACACACACACACAGAGAGACATACACACACACACACACACACACACACACACACAGAGTGAGAGACACACACACACACAGACACACAGAGAGAGACACACACACACACACACAGAGACACACACACACACACACAGAGAGAGACACACACACACACACACACACACACACACACACACACACACACACACACAGAGATTACTGCCTCTGTGCCAGTGGGCTGGTTTCTCTCTCTGACCTGAGAGGAAACACAGCAGGGAATCAAACCGTCGACCTTTCAGAGTTCAGCCTCTTCCAGGAAAACCACATTCCAGCCCTGTGTTGAGTCTGCCGCTCTGACTAAACAACCAGATTGATTTCCTAAAGAGTCCGCACTCTGTTCAGTTCACATCAACAAAAAATCATTCCCAAAAATGCTTTTAAAATGATAAGCAGCCCACTGACGGGCCGGACAAACACAGACTGAGATCTCTGCTTCACACGTCGAGAGAGAAATCAACGAAGTCGGTATTTAAACATGCAAATATTATTCTAAGTGTCTGACAACATTATGAAAGGATCCCTACAGAGACAGACCTTTTAGTTAAAGAGTAAGATCCTTTTAGTTTAACATGGAACAGCCCCGAAATCACCATCACCAAACTACACCAGACTCCATGTAAATAATCAGTACTTTTATCATGGTAAAACACACTTCATTCAAAGTGGACAGAAACTAAATAAAACTACCAAAAGCCGTCTTGGTTCATCTTTCCACTGTTCCAACAATCACCACTCTGGTTTGGTTGAAATAAACCCTTAATTCACCCATTTACATGTGGAAATATGCTGGCTCTATACACGCTAAAATTACTGATTATTTACATGGAGTCTGGTGGGTTTGGCCCACTTTGTTTTTCACTAGCTACTTGATCCAAATTACTGAAAGTCCTGCTTCCAAACTATGATATTGATCAGCTTAAATTATTGATCTGAAAGAAAATGACTCCTGAAACTGGCCGGCGATATTTTAGCTGATACAATCTGTTAAAATATTCCCCAGATTGGCCCTGAGTGAGATCTTTAGCGTCGCCTGGGGACATCCCTGAGATAAAGTTTCCTGAATGTTGACTGTGATGGATCTTCTGTCTGCAGACGGACTTTGAGAGGTATGAAGTCAAACGAGTGGCTGTCTGGAAACAACAACTAATGGATGATTTGTAAAAACGATCAGCAGGAATGTGAACTTATTAAAACCACATTTGATACGTTTGATCGGCTGAACGACCATCCGTAACCGAGACAAACTAACGTCATGAAATCCAGTCTCTCTTTTGTTCCAAACTGACACAAACGACAGATTTTGGGGACATCAATCCACGAAGCATTTCCAGACAGCTCGGGATGAAACCAGGCCGTAAATCAGCCCGCTGCGTCCAGCTGCTGCAGCTTAATGAGGCCTCCTGGGTAATGTAGTGTTTTTCCTAAAGGATGGGAGGATGGGAGGATGAGTGAAGGGAAGACAGAGAGGAAGCTGGAGCAGAGAAACTTGAAGCCAGTTAGAAGACAAAAGGAGAGAAAGTGATCGTGTTGAAACTCAGAGACAGTTTGATCTTAACACTCAGGCTGCAACTTTTGGTTTTACACACACAACAAACATATATATATATATATATATATATACACACATACATATATACACACACACACACATATATATATATATATATATATATATATATATATATATATATATATATATATATATATATATATATATATATATATATATATATATATATATATATTAGGGCTTCAAAATAACGCGTTAATTTCGATTAATTAATCTGAGAAAAAATAACCCGTTAAAAAAAATAACGCAGATTAACGCAGATTAATCCATTCCATACTGACGTTTGACCCGGAGCCGTTCTAGCCTCCATTGGACTGTAAAATGAAGGAGGGAGACGAGAATGTGCTGCCTGGATCATTAACTGGAACATTTACTTGTAAAAATCTTCTTCCTGCCAACCCTGGCTACCGAAATCTGGAGCCACTGATATGTCTGCTCTTCTCTCTGGTGCTCTGAAGACGATACAGGCAACACAAACACCGCTGCACGGGACGCTAGTTAACACTATACTCAACAGCAGCTAACGTTAGCCTACCGCTAGCTAGTTAACACTATACTCGACAGCAGCTAACGTTAGCCTACCGCTAGCTAGTTAACACTATACTCGACAGCAGCTAACGTTAGCCTACCGCTAGCTTGTTAACACTATACTCGACAGCAGCTAACGTTAGCCTACCGCTAGCTAGTTAACACTATACTCGACAGCAGCTAACGTTAGCCTACCGCTAGCTAGTTAACACTATACTCGACAGCAGCTAACGTTAGCCTACCGCTAGCTAGTTAACACTATACTCGACAGCAGCTAACGTTAGCCTACCGCTAGCTAGTTAACACTATACTCGCCAGCAGCTAACGTTAGCCTACCGCTAGCTAGTTAACACTATACTCGCCAGCAGCTAACGTTAGCCTACCGCTAGCTAGTTAACACTATACTCGCCAGCAGCTAACGTTAGCCTACCGCTAGCTAGTAAACACTATACTCGACAGCAGCTAACGTTAGCCTACCGCTAGCTAGTTAACACTATACTCGACAGCAGCTAACGTTAGCCTACCGCTAGCTAGTTAACACTATACTCGACAGCAGCTAACGTTAGCCTACCGCTAGCTTGTTAACACTATACTCGACAGCAGCTAACGTTAGCCTACCGCTAGCTAGTTAACACTATACTCGACAGCAGCTAACGTTAGCCTACCGCTAGCTAGTTAACACTATACTCGATAGCAGCTAACGTTAGCCTACCGCTAGCTAGTTAACACTATACTCGACAGCAGCTAACGTTAGCCTACCGCTAGCTAGTTAACACTATACTCGACAGCAGCTAACGTTAGCCTACCGCTAGCTAGTAGCTGGATTAAACACGGTTACAATGCTGACAGCTAACGCTGAACGGTGTAAAGTGTGACTGTGTTTTACTGTAGAGGACTGTGACTCAACAGCAGGATGTAACAATCTGCAGCTGCCGAGCTGCCGTCGGAGGAACAACACAGACGGTGCGTTCAATAAACTGGTAAACTACAGCTTCGTGGTGCATTTGAAGTTATTGTAAATGTTCTTGGTGGTTGTTTTTGTCGTTCAACAGCAATTTACTAGTGAAATAAGTTATTGTTATAGTTATACATTGTTATTAAATCATTTAATTTGACCATATGGCCTTAGCAATAAACAAGCCGTTCTTTAATGTCACCAACTGTTGTTTAGTACCCTTTGTTTTCTTTTCTTTTTTTACTTTCTTAAGAAGTATCGGTTCAGGCACCGTTAATTATGTATGCGATTAATTTCGATTAATTAATCACAGAGTCTGTAATTAATTAGATAGATTTTTTTAATCGATTGACAGCCCTAATAAATATATATATAAAAAACAAATAATAAAATTTAAAACTTTTTTTTCAACGTTTTGGTCGTCTTTTTCAACACTTTTGTCGCTTTCCCCCCCAATGTTTTTGTCACTTTTTTGTTAATTATATTTTTTTGTTATTGTTTTTTTTATTATTTCTGTTCTTGACGTTTTTGAAGCTTTTTCCAAGTTCTTTGATCTTTTTTTTATTTTTCCAAACACTATAACATTGAAGGTCTTTGGTGTTTTTTGCCCCCAACGTCTCCTCCCAGGCAGCGCGGCAAGGGTTACCGTCCGTCCACACCGCCGCCGACTTGATCTTCTAAAGATACAGGAAGTCATTCATTTTCAATGGAAGCTGCTTCTCTCAGCTGCAAGGAGCGGAAAATCTGTCGGCGTCACGTTTTGGGCGTTTTGAGCGACCAGAGCGTCAATCAGAAAGTTGAAAGTAGGTCAACTTTATGGTAATGAGCTATGACGCGGTTCAGCGGCAACCAATCAGAATATAGACGTCCTTCGCGCTGGCTGATCCCAGAGAAACATACGATGTAAACTTTGGTTCCTACCAAAACATTAGTTCAGAGAAAAAGGAGGAGAAGCTCATCATGGCCGTTGCTGGGTTCCCTATCATTTATGATATTTGCGTATAGGGACCAGTTAACGTTACCTGCCGGTCACATGGTCTCTAAACAGTCCGCTCACGGTGAAGTCCTGCACGGATCAACAGCTGGCGGCTGCTCGCTCTGCCTGCACGCTGCTGCGGTTCAGCGGCTAACGAGCGAGCTAACTGCTAACAGACACCGCTGAGACCAACAACCAATACACATTCTGTCATTATATATGTCATTTATAAAAGGTTTCTAGTGTCAGTGTATTGGCCGTGCAGTGGCTGCTTGATCTTTTTCCATGATGAACATAGAATGCTGCTACGTCAGAGCGGCCAAAGCCTCAAACAGCTTCCCCGGACTTTCTGACCAGCGTCCTCGACCGGGCGGCCAGAGCTTCTTTACAGCTCAAGTCGGCGGTGGTGTGGACGTACAGTAAAATCTGATAAATATCTTTTAAACTGACCTTTGTTGATCTGAAATGAAGACAGATTCAGCAACTGCACGGCCTATTTCTCTCTTAAAATGTTTTCAGAAACACGTTTCGGTGAACTATTTTAGTCCAATATGAGATCGTATTCTGAACGAGCCGCCATGACAGTCTGGCTGTGAATTTCTGGAGAAACCAGACCCACGTGACGCGTTCGTCCAATCAGCTGCCGGTATTCATTTTCTGGAAAACAATACAGAGCAGCGCCGCCTGCTGCTATGGAGACGTATTACGTTTCGCGCACACGCAGAGCGTACACTCAAGACTGCGTCCCCTCAGTGTGTTTTGAGGCACTTCTTTGGACCTCGGGGACCCGACTGATCAGTCCGACTGACTTTACTGCCGACGGTCGGCCGTCTGGTTGCTGTGTAACAGCTCTGAAAGACCCCACACATCCTGCACACACTCTCTCTAACCTCCTCCCCTCTGGGAGGCGCTACACATCCCTGATCACAGAAACAACCAGACACAAGAACAGCTTCTTCACACTGCCATCACTCTCCTGAACACTTGATAAGTGGGATCATCCCCACTTTAGCCACTGACCCACTTCTCTACACATTACATACTTATCATTCCAATATGCATCTTGCACACTACTTTGCACTATTACTTTTTGCACTTTACATCCCACTCCATGTGTACTTGTCTTATTTGTATTTTTGTATATTATGTTGATACACTATGTGCCTATATGTATATTGTTGTCTCTATTGTACAGTATGTGTCTATATTACTATTAGAGATGCACCGATTACAACTTTCTAGGCTGATTCTGATTTCTGATTTTCTTTGAGTTAGACCAGCTGATTCCGATTTTAGCCGATTCTGATTTCATTTTTTCTAACCACTTTACAGCACACACACATATTTATTTTCTATCTTTTCTTTAATAGAACATGTGTTGAACAGATAATGGATCACTATAAAATAGAACTATATAAATTACTCCTGGTGTGGGACATTCACACACATCTAAAGAGCAATGTTAGAACCATTTCCTTCTTTTCACATCAATATCAACTAAAGAAATGTGATTTAGGTTTTTGGTGTCGTCCCTCCACGCCCTACTTTCTCCTTGCAGGTGTTGCATGTTGTAAACTTGTTATCTTCTGCACACACGCTGAAGAATTCCCAAACAGCTGACATGTTGCAGGTTAATTCACCAGGTTCCTACATGTGGAGAATAGCGCCGACACGCGCTTCACACCGCGAGCGGGTGCCGTGGCGTCCGTGCTGTGGCGTCCGTGCCGTGGTGTCCGTGCTGTGGCGTCCGTGTGTGCGTGCGTCCTTGAGAACTGTAACTGGTATAACTTATGTTGTCAGTTAATTGGAGCGTTGACCAGCATGACATCACCATATGTCAGACTGACCTGCTGGTCGCCGGTCATGGCCGAGCACGTGAAAACCGGCCAATTCCGGTCACCGGCCGCTCTATCGGTGCATCTCTAATTACTATTTGTCTACTGAATGTTTACTGCTACATGTCTATTTGTTGAATGCATAGAGAGTTAACACCTACCAAAGTCAAATTCCTTGTGTGTGTACAGTAAGTATACTGATATAAAACTGATTCTAAAAGGTGTGGCCGACCGTAGTTACTACTTCCTAAAGATATTTTGGTTATAAAACCCTGAAGTATCCTGTATCATAAACACATGTCTGGTCACAGAATCTGTGCAGTGAAAGAGCTGATGAATGTCTGCATGAAACCAGCATGAAGCAGTCAGTGGTGTAATGTGTGAAGTCTTCATGTGGAGTCCAGCGACATCTAGTGGCCGAGTCTGACAACTGCAGCTCTCTATCTCTGTAGGGATCCTTTCATAATGTTGTCAGAAACTTAGAATAATAATCTGAGTCTGTCAGCAGCAACAACACAACTTTTAGTGGACGCTAACTGCTGCTGAACATCAGTCCTGTAGGGTTACATTACAGCCCGGTCTGTGGCTGCTGGTTACAGCGTTCACTCTTAACATAGGGTCCAGGTTGAAAAAAACAGTAGTTACCCTTTAAATGTTCAGCACTGGCTTTAACCAAAGAGACTTCCTCTCACATGTATCTAATCCAGAGTGAGTCCACCCACAGTTTCTGCCGCCATGCGCTGCACATTAGCCTTCCCGTTAAAGCCCACCCTTCCCTGTTTTCGGTGCGACTGCGGCGTGCAGCTGCTCCAGATTACCCAGCCGCCACAACAGTTGTGCCAGCAGAACCACTTCCTGCTGAGGAGGGCGCACCACCGCCTGTTAACCGTAATGGGCCTTTAAACGAGACTCAGACACAAGTCAGGACTCAGGGAAGAGAGGCAAACAACAGCTGAGAGAAGAGAAAACACAAGATCTGGTGGCCGGGTGGGCTCAGCGGGTAGAGCAGGCGCACATAAACACAGAGGTTTATGCCTAGACGCAGAAGATCCAGGGTTCGAATCCGACCTGTGACGATTTTGTCTTCCCCCTCTCTCTCTCCCCTAGAGCTGGGCAATATATTGATGCTATATCGACATCGTGATACGAGACTAGATACCGTCTTAGATTTTAGATATTGTAATTAGAGATGCACCGATAGAGCGGCCGGTGACCGGAATTGGCCGGTTTTCACGTGCTCGGCCATGACCGGCGACCGGCAGGTCAGTCTGACATATGGTGATGTCATGCTGGTCAACGCTCCAATTAACTGACAACATAAGTTATACCAGTTACAGTTCTCAAGGACCCACACACACACGGACGCCACAGCACGGACGCCACGGCACGGACGCCACGGCACGGACGCCACGGCACGGACGCCACAACACGGACGCCACGGCACGGACGCCACGGCACGGACGCCACGGCACGGACGCCACGGCACGGCACGGACGCCACGGCACGGACGCCACAACACGGACGCCACGGCACGGACGCCACGGCACGGACGCCACGGCACGGACGCCACGGCACGGACGCCACAGCACGGACGCCATAGCACAGACGCCACAGCACGCTCTCTTTCTCCTTTCTCTCAACTTCTCCGCCGTGTGTCGGCGCTATTCTCCACATGTAGGAACCTGGTGAATTAACCTGCAACATGTCAGCTGTTTGGGAATTCTTCAGTGTGTGTGCAGAAGATAACAAGTTTGCAATATGCAACACCTGCAAGGAGAAAGTAGGGCGTGGAGGGACGACACCAAAAACCTAAATCACATTTCTTTAGTTGATATTGATGTGAAAAGAAGGAAATGGTTCTAACATTGCTCTTTAGATGTGTGTGAATGTCCCACACCAGGAGTAATTTATATAGTTCTATTTTATAGTGATCCATTATCTGTTCAACACATGTTCTGTTAAAGAAAAGATAGAAAATAAATATGTGTGTGTGCTGTAAAGTGGTTAGAAAAAATGAAATCAGAATCGGCCTAGAAAGTTGGAATCGGTGCATCTCTAACTGTAATATCGTAAAAGGCTTAAGTTCTGTGTTCCTGGTTTTAAAGGCTGCATTACAGTAAAGTGATGTACTTTTCTGAACTTACCAGACTGTTCTAGCTGGTCTATTATTTGCCTTTTCCCCACTTAGTCATTATATCCACATTACTGATTGATTTATTGTATCTAAAATCTAATTGTGAAGTTGTTTTGTTAAAGCACCGATTGTCAACCCTAGAATATCGTCACAACATCCACATTGACGTATTTGGTCAAAAATATTGTGATATCAGATTTTCTGCATATCGCCCAGCCCTACTCTCCCCTTTCTCACCTAGCTGTCCTGTCCATTAAAGGCGGAAAAGCCCAAAATATTATCTTGCACCCGGCGCAGCGCAAAGCCCGACGCAAGTGTCTTTGCTAGTTTCAGACAGACGCAGTTGTCAGTTTCCCGTCCAGCGCCCACGTCGTTTAAAAAGCTTTTTTCTAATGTTTTTGTCACGTTTTTGTCGATGTTTCCTGAGACTTTCTTCACTTGCTAATTTATCTTTTAAACTGACAAACATCATGCGTGTAACTCATGGCTCAATTCAAACAGGATCAGCACATTACGTGTCTCTTCCCGGTCACTACCGGACACATTTCTTACTAAAGAGTCGACAAATACCGTATTTTCCGAACTATAAGTCGCATTTATTTAGAAATTTATTTCACAAAATCTAAGACCAAGAACAGGAAAGGCAAGTTATTAAACTACACAACAGCACACAGAACAAGGGGCTGAATACGGTAGGTGTCCGGTATGTTAACGTAACACATTAACAGTTATTCAACTATACAACAGAATACAGATCAACTACCAGGGCGTGGAGACGTAACTGCAGCGTTGACAAGCCTCTCCCAGCAGGACGCTGTTCAAGCACCCATCTGTGGACTCGTTCCTCCAGCTCTGGCCATCTTGATTTCAGCGCGCGATTAGCCGATTAGCCGATTAGCTTTCTTTGTTTTCTTCATTGCAGTAAGACTAACCTTCTCGCCAGTCCCTCACAAGTTTCTCTCTCACTCCAAACTTTCTTTCTGCTGCTCGATTACCGTTTTCGGCTGCATATTTTACTACCTGCAGTCACCTGCAGTTTCTTTTCTTTCTCAGTTGTCTTTAGGAGCAGCATATAGTTGTCACAAGCCTAGAGCGCCTCTCGCGGCTGTAGATGGTAATGTTTTCAGCATGAAATAACATTTAAAAACATGTTAAATTATATATATTTTGATATATAAGTCACATCTGACTATAAGTCGCAGGACCAGCCAAAGTATGAAAAAAGTGTGACTTATAGTCCGGAAAATACGGTAGTTATAAACGAACGTGTTCAGCTCGCGCTTCGCCAAACTGCTCAGTCGCGGTTATTCTGAACAACGGTCCACTTCTGGGATTCTGCCGGATGTCCGTCTCCTTCCTCTGTCTCTGTGTTGGCGTTCTAACCTCCGGCTGATTTGTGAGGACTATGGTTAACTGCTCCTCAGATCTCTGCAGGGTAAATCCAGACAGTTAGCTAGACTATCTGTCCAATCTGAGGTTTCTGTTGCGCGACTAAAACTACTTTTGAACGTCCACATGTTCCACCAAAACAACTTCCTTCCAGAGACTATTTAGCAGAGGCACCGTGGCTCCGTCTGGAGCTTAGCCCCGCCCACGATGATTGTGATTGGTTTAAAGAAATGCCAATAAACCAGAGCACGTTGTTCTCCCATCCAGGAATGCTGTGTGGACTAGTCAGACCTTCCTCCACAGAGCTGAGGAGGAAGGTCTGACTATGTCAGTTAGTCACCTGATATGGAGCAGTAGATGAGTGGGGGGGCAGTTAGTCACCTGATATGGAGCAGTAGATGAGTGGGGGGGCAGTTAGTCACCTGATATGGAGCAGTAGATGAGTCGGGGGTTGACTCTGCTCAGCTGATCGTATCCTAAACCCATCTGATGGAGTTTCCCTGGGAGGTAGTTCTCTACCAGCACGTCACACACTCCTGCAAGCTGAGACACACACACACACACACACACACACACACACACACACACACAGATAAAGACACACACACACAAATACACAATGACAAAGACAGATGCAGACACGCACACGCACACGCGCACACACACACACACACACACACACAATGACAAAGACGCGCACACACACACACACACAGACAAAGACACACACAAATACACAATGACAAAGACAGACGCATACACAAAGACGCGCGCACGCACACACACACACACACAAATACACAATGACAAAGACAGAGGCAGACACACACACACACACACACACACGCACGCACGCACACACACACACACACAGATAAAGACACACACACAAATACACAATGACAAAGACAGACGCAGACACACACACACACGCACGCACACACACACACAGACACACACACACGCACGTTAAAAACTAAACAAAATTATTTTTTATAGTAAACCATGTTACCATTTCTCAGTGTGGTATCAGAGAGTCTGATTGGATATTCAGGTGAGGGTGAGAGGTGTGTGTGGAGTCTGATTGGATATTGGTGCGTCAGGGTGAGAGGCTGGTACCTCCTGGATGACGCCCGCTCCTCTGGGATGCTTCAGGTCCACACAGATACTCTGAAATCACATAATCACAAGCTCATCCCCCTATCATTCAGTCACAGCTTGTATTATTACATTCTCTTTCTGGGCCGCCCGTAGTCTCATTTCATTTCTATAATAATAGAGTTGAAAGACTGTCAGGTTATTTTGTTGATGCAGTGAGAGACTGTAAACAGTCAAGGCTGCATTTGGATGCTTCAACACCTGTTTTTAAATATATTTTATATCCACGTTCCTTTATTCAAATGATTGGGTGAACCTTTGACATTCAGTCCTTCCAGAAAAATGTGTTTAGTTAGTTTTTTTGTGATAGTTTTGGGCAAAAATCCTTGATTATGCGGCACGTTTTCTTAAAAAATGCGATGGAATATGCGGGGTATTTATGCAATTTTATCCGATGAAATTGCGGGAACTTGCAAAAACTGCGGTTCCATCACGGCTTCATCGCGGGGTTTGCAGCTTTTCGATGATGTTCACGTCGCGTAATTACGTCACTTCATAACGTTCCCATGGCAACAGGGGGAAACGGCTGCTCTTGTGTGAAGTAAACGCAACATTTTTCAACTTTCTGCTAAGATATATGGGACTTTTTTGCAACGAAAATGCGGGGATTATGAAATCATGCAAGTCCCGCATATTTTCGCGGAAATCTGCAATTTATGCGGCGAAAGTGCGGCGTATTTGAAAAAATGCGGCCCCCGAAATAAATATGCAGACTTTGGCTGATTATGCATTGAATTATGAGATCGTATAATCGCGTTTTTCTGGAGGGACTGAACATTTAAAGGTCCCATATTCTGCTCATTTGTAAGTTCATACTTGTATTTTGGGTTCAGACTAGAGCATGTTTCCATGATTTAATTTTAAAACACTTTATTTCTGTCTGAATACACCTGTACCTGAAACGCTCCGTGTTACCGCCTGTCTCTTTAAAAGGTCATTTCAACCCTATGTTCCTGTGTTTTGTGTGTAAGTGACTGATGAGAACAACAATCTTTCAAACTGGTCCAGTATTAAGATCGCTGTAACCAGCAGCCACAAACCGGGCTGTAGTGTAACCCTACAGGACTGATGTTCAGCATCAGTTAGCGTCCACTAAAAGTTCTGTTGTTGCTGCTGACAGACTCAGATTATTATTCTAAGTGTCTGACAACATTATGGAAAGGATCCCTACAGAGATAGACCTTTAAAATCCCTTCAAGACCTTTCTGTTTAACCAGAAACAGCTCTGAGGTCGCTAGCGCTAAACCCACCAGACTCCATTTAAAAAAACAGTACTTTTAGCGTGTATAGAGCCAACATACTTTCACATGTAAATCTGTAAACTATGTGTTTATTTCAACCAAAACTAGAATTGTGACAGTTGGAAAAGTGGAAAGACGACCCAAAACGGCTTTTCATAATTTTATTTTGTTTCTGTCCAGTTTGAATATAGTGTGTTTTACGATGCTAAAATCACTGTTTATTTACATGGAGTCTGGTGGGTTTAGCGAACGCAATTTCACGGGTGTTTTTATGTTTAAAAAAAGGATCTTACTCTTCAACAGAAAGGTCGACCTCCTTAGAAATCCTTCCCATAATGTTGTCAGACACAGAATATTAATCTGAGCCTGTCAGCGGCAACAGACCTTTATGAATGTAAATAAAGCTGAACAATTGTCCTATTAACTTACATTTTAGTATGTTTTTTTGTTTAATACTGGGCCAGTTCCAGAGATTGTTGTTCCATCAGTCACTCAGACACATCACCATGGGATAATAGGGTCCAGGTCCAACAAAACAGTACTTACACTTTAAGCCCCCCCGCCTGAAAAAGACCATAGAAGTGACACCAAACATATGTTTTTATTTTCAGTGTTGCAGAAAGATAATATCTCTGCTTACACATATTTATTTTCTCTTAACATCCTAGATTATATATATTTATAGGACATAGACTGTGATCTCTGATCTCTGCAGGGAGACTTCTACAGAAACAACCTGAAACCACGGCACACATACTTTCTTGTTGCGGTTGACGCTGAGGAAATATGCGCTCTCTGCTCCGACAAACGGAGGACCCCAGGCTCTGGTGTCATCACCTGCACCTGTCCAACCAGAACACACACACACACACACACACACACACACAGTCACAATCCTTCACTCACACTCAGGGATGCAACATGAAGACACAAAGACACACACACACACACACAGAGACAAACACACACACACACACAGACACACAGAGACACACACACACACACAGGGACAGACACAGACACACACACACAGAAACACACACAGTAACAATGCTGCACTCACTCTCAGGCAGAGACACACACACACACACACACATACACAGACACACACACAGACACACACAGACACACACACACACACACACACACACACACACCCCCCCCCGACTCACCAGGTCTCTCCACTTTGATGACCTCGGCCCCCAGGTCTCCCAGGATCATGGTGGCGAAGGGCCCGGCCAGAACTCTGCACACGGTTCAAACATCTTGTCACTTTGACATCATATCTAGAGTCCTTCATCTCCCACGCTGCACCCAACCCACCGGTGGAATGGAGCCTAGTACTAATACTTTGGTACTGTACTCAAGTACAAGTTTCCTGTATCTGTACTTGACTTTATTTATATCTCAGCTCTGGGTTGCAGCAGCTGTGTGTAAATTCAAACGTAGACTAGTTGGAGCGTTAAGTTGTGACTCAGGTTGGAGTTTAGGTGCTACTAACATTTGGAGGGTGTCCCAGGATCATGGAGGTAAAGGTCACCGGACACAACTCTGCACACGGTTTTCAACTTGTCATTTGACCTCTGAAAGCTGAATATTACTGCAGTATTCAGACCCACTCTTACCTTGTCAGGTCCTGAATATTACTGCAGTATTCAGACCCACTCTTACCTTGTCAGGTCCTGAATATTACTGCAGTATTCAGACCCACTCTTACCTTGTCAGGTCCTGAATATTACTGCAGTATTCAGACCCACTCTTACCTTGTCAGGTCCTGAATATTACTGCAGTATTCAGACCCACTCTTACCTTGTCAGGTCCTGAATATTACTGCAGTATTCAGACCCACTCTTACCTTGTCAGGTCCAGGACTGTGAGGCCCTCCAGTGGCCGAAGCTGTTCTCCTGTTGACATTAAATGGAGACGCTGAAAGTTTCTTTTCTGTCTTGGTTTCTTCTTCCACCACTTCCGGTTTATAACGTGAAGTTAATCATCAAACCTGTCAGTCTGCAGTTCATTAACTTGATAAAGTAATAAAAGTTGAAGTAGTCTGTTAATGTGAGAGCCCAGAGTTTAATAAAGTCTATTTTCAGAGATATTTGAGAGTCAGGGTTCATACGTATTTTAACCAATACCTTTCCATGACTTATTCCTGAAAATGTCAGTCGACATTATACAAATCTGTGTTAAAGTTTACCCTCAGAGGTTTAACAATAAACAATGTATGTGGTTCATAGTGGACTTTTCCAAAACTTTCTGGGTCTTTTTATGTTTCCAAAACCTTTCCAGGAGCCTGAAATTAGCATTATTCAAATTCCACAACTTTTCCAGGTTTTTATCAAAACGTATGTAGAGTTTTTAGAGATTAGCAGACTGATCAGTGACAGCTGGAGGCTAACAGGACTGGGTGGCTAACACTAGCCTGCTAGCTGTAGCTACACACAGCACACAGTAACCATAGCAACGGTACCTGTCTGTGCGCCTGACAACCGCCGTCCTCCCACCGGGTGATTCCTCCGCAGCTGTGACGTGAAACCAACCGGACAAAGAACCGAAAAACGGCGTTTCACTGCTCTGAAAGAAGAAGACATCTTCCCACCTGTTAGGGTCAAGATACTACACTTCCGGCCTCGCTTTCACAATAAGAGTCTGGAGGAGAGCAGCAGCCTCGCTTTCACAATAAGAGTCTAAACAGATACCTCCTAAAAATCTTTATGGTTGCGAGCAAAAAAGCCATAACAAGAAGATGGCTCAACACGGAACCTCCCACGCATAGGCACCGATACCGTGGGTGCTCCGGAGCTCGAGCACCCCATGTGTGCCAGACTGCCAGTCGGCTCCATTCATTTAAAATTAAACATTGCAGTTGGTGCTAATATAAATGGAGCATCTGTCATAGTGTGCCTAGGCTACTAGACAGGTGGAACTGATTCTTAATTTCCCACCAAGCTGATCGCGGTTACGTCTTCATCTCCAATATCTGTAGGCGATCTGTGAGAAGTGGAGCTGTCCTGAGGTGAAAGATAGTCTACTTTACGGCTCTATTATCGAGATAATAGGCGTGTGTGTTCGTGGCGGCCGCTGTCCATTTCCTAAGGTTCTGAAATGCAAACATTTTTTGACTACTTTTTTTTAAAGGGCGTGCGCCCGTGAGCACCCACGGAGGAAAACATAAATCGGCGCCTATGCTCCCACGGCTGACCAGTGGAGAGTCATAATTAAAGATATCCAAACTATGGAGCTACTGACTTTTCGCCTCAGATTACAAAGGAACAAAAGTGATGCCCTCTGGGAAACATGGAAGCCTATATTATAAGAAGGGGTGATATATAGCCTGCCTTAATGCCTTGTATATTTTGGTTAAGGAGAGCAATGGCCATATCGTTGTAATCAATGGCGACCTACTCGCATCCCCACAATGTATGCAATTATGTACATGAGTATGTTTCAACTTTTTGGACATATGGTAGTAAGTGAACACGTTCATGTATGTGTTCAGGTGTGCAGACATGTGTGTGCATTTCTTCTGTTTTTGTTCCCATTCTTTTTACAAAAACTTGAAAAATAAAGTATTAAAAAAAAGGAGAGTCTAAGGAGAGCTGCAGAAAGAAATATGGAAATATGGACATTTGCTGCTTTTCTCTGTTTATATTATATTAAACTAAATATATTTGAGTTTCAGACAAGACAAGACATTTACAGACTTCACCTGATGGACATTTTCTCATATTTTCTGACATCTTATAGACAAACGATTAATGGATGACTCTAGAAAATAATCCTGAGATGAATGAATAATAAAATAATGGTTAGTTGCAGCCCTAGAACTGAATGAATCAGGACTTTTTCTCCAAGTCCAGCCTCAGTTGTTGCCTCTCATGTTCTGAACATTGGAGTCACAGAGCTAAGAATATATATTTTAAGATAAACTCCTAATCATGTTCACTATACACATCATCACTATTCATCTGTCCGCTGCACATAGACTATATTATGTTTTACCCATCCTGCACTCAACCATTCAGCCTCTTTTCTCTCATGTTAAACTACTATTTAGTTTGTATTTGTTGTTTATTTCATAATAGTGTTTAATATATGTGTTTGTGTACAGTATGTATGCACCAACCACCGAGGTAGATTCCTCGTCAGTGTAACTTCCAGTGGCAGAAATTTAGAGGAAAGGCCAGATGGTGAAGTCAGCCTTCAGCTGGTAGTTTGTTGCTGTGGACAGCAGGTGGAGCTGTTGCATCAACAATGAGCCGAGACTCCAACACACAACAGCATGGCTGTTTCTCAATCTCAAAAATTAACTCGCAAATTCACAAGCACAGAAAACGCTGTAAACAGTTTGAGACGATGCCTTCTTCCTGTTGTTGCTCACCACCCCCATTGATTGTATTAAAACAATCTCCGGACAAGAAAACCTCATAATGCTACAACTATTGCAATAATATTGAAAAATAAAACGTATTGAGCTTTAATTTTATTGTTTATGGTTTAGCTCAAACACGCCTTACTTATTCAAAAGAGTGGAACGTGATCCCGACTATTATTAGTGGATTAGTTTAAGTCAGTTTAAATTAAAAATGAAGTAGGCCTATGCACTGGTGTGTCCTATGTGTCCCTATTAGTGTTACGTGGAATTATCATTTCTATATTATTGTAGTGCACTGTATATGTCCTGATATGCCCTGATATACCCTGATATGCCCTGTATATGCCATATATATGCCCTGATATGTCCTGATATGTCCTGATATGTCCTGATATGCCCTGATATGTCCTGATATGTCCTGATATGCCCTGTATATGCCCTGATATGCCCTGTATATGCCCTGATATGCCCTATATATGCCCTGTATATGCCATATATATGTCCTGATATGCCCTGTATATGCCCTGATATGCCCTGTATATGCCCTGTATATGCCCTGATATGCCCTGATATGTCCTGATATGTCCTGATATGCCCTGTATATGCCCTGATATGCCCTGTATATGCCCTGATATGCCCTATATATGCCCTGTATATGCCATATATATGCCCTGATATGTCCTGATATGCCCTGTATATGCCCTGATATGCCCTATATATGCCCTGTATATGCCCTGATATGCCCTGTATATGCCCTGTATATGCCCTGTATATGCCCTGATATGCCCTGATATGCCCTGTATATGCCCTGTATATGCCCTGATATGCCCTGATATGCCCTGTATATGCCCTGTATATGCCCTGATATGCCCTGTATATGCCCTGATATGTCCTGATATGCCCTGTATATGCCCTGATATGTCCTGATATGCCCTGTATATGCCCTGTATATGCCCTGTATATGCCCTGATATGTCCTGATATGCCCTGTATATGCCCTGATATGTCCTGATATGCCCTGTATATGCCCTGATATGTCCTGATATGCCCTGTATATGTCCTGATATGCCCTGTATATGTCCTGATATGCCCTGTATATGTCCTGATATGTCCTGATATGCCCTGTATATGCCCTGATATGTCCTGATATGCCCTGTATATGCCCTGATATGCCCTGTATATGCCCTGATATGCCCTGTATATGCCCTGTATATGCCCTGTATATGCCCTGATATGTCCTGATATGCCCTGTATATGCCCTGATATGCCCTGTATATGCCCTGATATGCCCTGTATATGCCCTGATATGTCCTGATATGCCCTGTATATGCCCTGATATGCCCTGTATATGTCCTGATATGCCCTGTATATGCCCTGATATGCCCTGTATATGCCCTGTATATGCCCTGTATATGCCCTGTATATGCCCTGATATGCCCTGTATATGCCCTGATATGCCCTGTATATGCCCTGTATATGCCCTGATATGCCCTGTATATGCCCTGATATACCCTGTATATGCCCTGTATATGCCCTGTATATGCCCTGATATACCCTGTATATGCCCTGTATATGCCCTGATATGCCCTGATATGCCCTGTATATGCCCTGTATATGCCCTGTATATGCCCTGTATATGCCCTGATATACCCTGTATATGCCCTGTATATGCCCTGATATGCCCTGATATACCCTGTATATGCCCTGATATACCCTGTATATGCCCTGTATATGCCCAGGGACAACAGATGGAAATTAGCTATAACATTTTCGGGAATCTTAACTGTTCTTGGTGAAATGTGAACTTGTATATTGGGACAGTACTTTGGCAACACGAGATGACGTTTCACCATAAACAGTATATATAATGGACCAGCAGGTCCCGTGTCTCTGGACGGAGACCAGTGAAGTCTCTTTCCCGGTGATGGCTGAGCGTTACTGAGCAGCCTCCAACTGAGCTTGAAGACGTAGATGTGACGTGAGCAACCTGTCTGAAAGTTGGAAGTCTTCTGGTAGCTGTGCCAAGAGAAATCTCAATCATTCCCAATCTAGCAGAGACGGAGAGCGTAGGTATATGTAAGGAGATAACATAGACACAGGCTAATTATTGATCACTAAAATGATAGTTAACATTAGTAATTAAACTTAAACAGCTAATGGAAGTCCAAACTGCCTGAGAGCTTCTCCTGTACTATACGGTAATTCCTCTACTATGAGACAGTAAGTCTCGTGGTTATGACCCAATCGTTAGCCTATTTTTATAAAAACGTCTGCTACGGAGCCATAACGTGAGGTACAAGGTAATGGAGCCTTTTATACATTGTCGTGTTTCTTTAGAAATAAACAATGGACAAATAGAGTCTTTAAACTCTTCAGATGTAAAGTTATTCTCTGTCAAAGTGACGTCAGAATGAATGGCAGACAATGGGATGCTAACGGGAGGTGATGGCTTGGTAGCATCAGAATGGCGCCATAGGAGGTACGCGTTGTGAGGAGAAGCTGACCCCCTTGGTTAGACCTCCTCTATCTGGAAAGTGTCCTGAGATAACTTCTCTTATGATTGGACACCTAAAGGAAATTAAACTGAATTAAATATTTTAATTGACTGACAGCTTAAATATGAATATAAAATGAGTAAATTCCAACCCTACATTTGATCAGAACGAAGCTGTGTGTGTGAACCTGCTGGAGTCAGATGGTTGACACCAGAGGCCTGTACTACGAAGCAAGATTTGGCGTTACCAAGGTAACTTCAGGTTCAACCCAGGGTTTTGTGTATCACGATTTTTTCACAGGTTTTTGTCTTGGCTCACAGGCGCTGGGGGGGGGGGGAAGACGACCACGATTCAACCCAAAAAAAGTCATATAACCATTCCAATGACTCTGAAGCTGTTCAGTTAATGTAAATTAAGCTAAAAAAGCTGCAAAGTTCCCCTTTAAATAACAATATTCATTAATTTTTTTTTCTTATTTGTCATTGGCCCGAAGTTTTCGATGGAAAATAAAAGCATAACAGAGAAACATTACTAGAATATATTTATTGTATTGATTGTCAGAGTATGCACACTGTAAATAATTTTGTAAAATAACAGTATAGAGCTGGCAGCAGGGACGCCAGCAGTATACCGTAATTTTACGGTATCCATACTGTAAAATGACTTTACAGTAGTAGTCTGTAAACCAGAAATACTGTATATTTCTGTATTCACACTGTTAAATGATTTCACAGTCTAATACAGTAAAAAAGAAAATGCAGCATATTTCTGTGATTATTTGGAAATTACAATACTATTCTGTTTAGGTTGTTACTTTAACTTCTCACAGTTTACTGTAGACAGGCACAGTAGATAATACAATATCTAAATTTAGCAGTTTCCTAAAATATCAGTCTTCATGGCAATCAATATTGATTGCAGTGAACTTCATTATTCTCAGGGCTATAGACAATTGCTTAAGATATGCATTATTGTGAATATTATGCACAATAAGCAATAAAAACTTCAAAATGAAATACCTTTATTTCGAAGAGCAATGTCAATGTCAACAAAAAAAGAAAATATAACCTGTTGGACGAAGTTGAGAAGTAGTCTGTCTGTAGTGTCTGCTTTAGACTATGGCAATTATACTTCAATTCTTAAATTACTCATCAGAGACCCTAACCCTTACCAAACGTGAAGGCATAACCTATAGTTGACTTTTTTTTGATTTAAGACAAGTTTGAACACTTACCAAATTCTTGTCATAAGTGATGTATCTTACCTACAGTAAGTTAAGCAATATTTGGAAAACTACACTATTAAGACTATTTAAGGAACATTAAGACCTTTTTGATTACATGAGTAAGAATATTCAGCATACAAGCATCTTTGGCACATTTTGGGAAAAACAATGCCCACAGGCTCGTGTTTTTCCTCTTAAAATAGTCCTGCGAGTTAGATTAAAATTTCCTCAAAAGTCAACTTAAAATATTTACATATGTAATCTGCAATGTATCCTCTGCTGTCTGTAAAAATATACTTTCATAATAACATTTTGAACATATGCAGAATTGGCAACATTTGGGAAACAAACTTAAGAACATTTGGAAAATGTGTATTAAGGCCATTTTGAAACTATTATAGCACAGTAGAACATTTTGACAATATGCATCAATAATATGCATCAATACAAATATTTAGGGATGAAACTTTAAGGTAGGCATCTGTGCCACTGTGAGCTAGACTTGCAGGTTACCTCTTAAAATAGTCCTGTGAGGTAGGCTTGTGTTTTTTACCTCTTAAAATAGTCCTGTGAGGTAGGCTTGTGTTTTTACGTGTTAGTTCTTGTGGACCATCACTTTGGTAGCCGCTGTTCCTCTCTGCAGCATTATTCCAGTGTTGCCACTGTCAAACAACAACAAACAATCATAATCATAATAATAAATAAACTATATAATCAGGAATGTACAGTATAATGGTATTTTCCTGCTGCCTCCATCTGCCGATTGGCCTCTCTTACCGGTTAACAAGCGTTGTTCCTCGGATGCAGACGTTCGGCTAATGTTACCAAAATTAAACAAAAAAAACATCCAAAAGTAATAGTGTTTTGGCTATTCAAATCTAAGCCTCACTGATGACATGACATGTTCAAATCCCTAGCAAC
The DNA here is from genome assembly GCF_008315115.2 of Sander lucioperca. NCBI lineage: Eukaryota > Metazoa > Chordata > Actinopteri > Perciformes > Percidae > Sander > Sander lucioperca. The sequence goes on along the minus strand of NC_050195.1, from coordinate 5,842,642 downwards.
ACAAGCTCCTGAGCATCAGTTTGATATAAAATATTTTTGGCAATATGAATACGATTTTAATTACCGTTTAACTTGTAGATGCAAGACCTGATGAAGAACGATCTGTATCTGATGTGTAGCACGTCATCTAAATTGTGCGTCCTCTTCTGGAAAACCTCCTATCCAAATGATGGTTCCTGAAGTCCCTCCAGGAGTTGATGGCAAATTATTTCTGTATTTTTTTTAAAGAAAATTGACCAAAAGCATGGCTAACGTTTCAAACTTCTGACCGTGCTCCAAATTCCCCAGTCAACACTCAGTTTCCAAAAAATACTGTAGTGTCCTGTAATTTTAAACATCAGCATACTGTTGCTCCAAGTTAAGCAGCCCACAATGCATTGCTAACTACAGTACTAAACTGTTTAACATGAAAACAGTATTTTAGTGTTGAAAATTGGCTGTAAATTTACAGCAATTGTTTACAGTGCATGGTATGGTATGGAATGGTCATCCTAGTTCATTCTGGTTCATTCTCCTGAGCACCGCGCGGTTCGTGCGTTCCCTTGCTGTGGTGGTGGTGGTGGTGTCTGCAGCAGCTGGTGGTGGTGGTGGTGTCTGCAGCAGCTGGTGGTGGTGGTGGTGTCTGCAGCAGCTGGTGGTGGTGGTGGTGGTGGTGTCTGCAGCAGCAGCTGGTGGTGGTGGTGGTGTCTGCAGCAGCTGGTGGTGGTGTCTGCAGCAGCTAGTGGTGGTGTCTGCAGCAGCTGCTGGTGGTGGTGTCTGCAGCAGCTGGTGGTGGTGGTGGCGGCTGCAACAGCTGCTGGTGGTGGTAGTGGTGGTGTCTGCAGCAGCTGGTGGTGGTGGTGTCTGCAGCAGCAGCTGGTGGTGGTGGTGGTGTCTGCAGCAGCTGGTGGTGGTGGTGGTGGTGGTGGTGTCTGCAGCAGCTGGTGGTGGTGGTGGTGGTGTCTGCAGCAGCTGGTGGTGGTGGTGGTGGTGTCTGCAGCAGCTGCTGGTGGTGGTGGTGGTGTCTGCAGCAGCTGGTCGTGGTGGTGTCTGCAGCAGCTGGTGGTGGTGGTGGTGGTGGCTGTGGTGGTGTCTGCAGCAGCTGGTGGTGGTGGTGTCTGCAGCAGCTGGTGGTGGCTGTGGTGGTTTCTGCAGCAGCTGGTCGTGGTGGTGTCTGCAGCAGCTGGTGGTGGTGGTGTCTGCAGCAGCTGGTGGTGGTGGTGGTGGTTTCTGCAGCAGCTGGTGGTGGCTGTGGTGGTGTCTGCAGCAGCTGGTGGTGGTGGTGTCTGCAGCAGCTGGTGGTGGTGGTGGTGGCTGCAGCAGCAGCAGCTGGTGGTGGTGGCTGTGGTGGTGTCTGCAGCAGCAGCAGCAGCTGGTGGTGGTGGTGGTGTCTGCAGCAGCTGGTGGTGGTGGTGGTGGCTGCAGCAGCTGGTGGTGGTGGTGGTGGTGGTGGTGTTGGTGTCTGCAGCAGCAGCTAGTGGTGGTGGTGTCTGCAGCAGCAGCAGCTAGTGGTGGTGGTGTTGGTGTCTGCAGCAGCAGCTGGTGGTGGTGGTGTTGGTGTCTGCAGCAGCTGGTGGTGGTGGTGGTGTCTGCAGCAGCTGGTGGTGGTGATGGTGTTGGTGTCTGCAGCAGCTGGTGGTGGTGATGGTGTTGGTGTCTGCAGCAGCTGGTGGTGGTGGTGGTGTTGGTGTCTGCAGCAGCAGCTAGTGGTGGTGGTGTCTGCAGCAGCAGCAGCTAGTGGTGGTGGTGTTGGTGTCTGCAGCAGCTGGTGGTGGTGGTGGTGTCTGCAGCAGCTGGTGGTGGTGGTGGTGGCTGCAGCAGCAGCAGCTGGTGGTGGTGGTGTTGGTGTCTGCAGCAGCAGCTAGTGGTGGTGGTGTCTGCAGCAGCAGCAGCTAGTGGTGGTGGTGTTGGTGTCTGCAGCAGCAGCTGGTGGTGGTGGTGTTGGTGTCTGCAGCAGCTGGTGGTGGTGGTGGTGTTGGTGTCTGCAGCAGCTGGTGGTGGTGATGGTGTTGGTGTCTGCAGCAGCTGGTGGTGGTGGTGGTGTCTGCAGCAGCTGGTGGTGGTGGTGGTGGTGGTGGTGTTGGTGTCTGCAGCAGCAGCTAGTGGTGGTGGTGGTGGTGTCTGCAGCAGCTGGTGGTGGTGGTGGTGTCTGCAGCAGCTGGTGGTGGTGGTGGTGGTGGTGGTGTTGGTGTCTGCAGCAGCAGCTAGTGGTGGTGGTGTCTGCAGCAGCTGGTGGTGGTGGTGGTGGTGTCTGCAGCAGCTGGTGGTGGTGGTGGTGGTGGTGGTGTTGGTGTCTGCAGCAGCAGCTAGTGGTGGTGGTGGTGGTGTTGGTGTCTGCAGCAGCTGGTGGTGGTGGTGTCTGCAGCAGCAGCAGCAGCAGCTAGTGGTGTTGGTGGTGGTGTCTACAGCAGCTGGTCGTGGTGGTGTCTGCAGCAGCTGGTGGTGGTGGTGGCTGTGGTGGTGTCTGCAGCAGCTGGTGGTGGTGGTGTCTGCAGCAGCTGGTGGTGGTGGTGGTGGCTGCAGCAGCAGCAGCTGGTGGTGGTGGTGTCTGCAGCAGCTGGTGGTGGTGGTGTCTGCAGCAGCAGCAGCAGCTAGTGGTGGTGGTGTTGGTGTCTGCAGCAGCTGGTGGTGGTGGTGGTGGTGGTGGTGTCTGCAGCAGCAGCAGCAGCAGCTGATGGTGGTGGTGTTGGTGTCTGCAGCAGCTGGTGGTGGTGGTGTCTGCAGCAGCAGCAGCAGCTAGTGGTGTTGGTGTCTGCAGCAGCTGGTGGTGGTGGTGGTGTCTGCAGCAGCAGCTGGTGGTGGTGGTGGTGTCTGCAGCAGCTGGAAGCATCGCGCTCTCATTCCTCCCCTTCAGCTGAGACTGCGTCGTCGACACTCAACAGAGCTTCACGTTGAGGAAGCGAGTCCGTCCCAGACCAGCCGCGGCGCACACACGGTCGCTGGGATCGCTCTGCTACTCTGCTCCTCTGGTGTTAAACATCAGCATGAGCAGGCTGGTGATGGATATCACGGCGAGCCTCTCTCCGGCCCCTGAAATGATCAGAACCAGCCCCTGAGGCTCCTCGTGGCGCAGCTGTACATCCAACCGAGAGATGAAGTCCCTGAGAGACATCAGCGTCTGCAGCACTCTGCATCGATGTCCATCCATCGTTGAGTTAGAGCTGACTTTAACGTGAATAATCTGTCCCGTTTAATTAGATTTCAGTTTCTTATAGGTGAAATTATAATAAACACTTTAATGAAATAAATATCCTCCTTTTTGGTCAGGGTACTAAAGTATTACATTACATTACATGTCATTTAGCTGATGCTTTTATCCAAAGCGACTTACAATTGCTTTATGTGTCACGCCTCTGGAGCAACTAGGGTTAAGTGTCTTGCTCAGGGACACATTGGTTGATGTAACGCAGTGGGAATTGAACCTGAATCTGCCACACAAAAGGCATGTGTCATATGTGTGCCTCTTCTGTCTCCTGTCTCCTCTCTTGTATTTATATGTGTCTAGAGTAGGCGGAGCCACGACAGACGACCATGGCTGAATATCCGACTGAAGGCTGAGTATGTGACTGAAGGCTGTCTCCTCTTCTGTCTCCTCTTCTGTCTCCTCTCGTCAGCTCTTCTGTCTTCTCTTCTCTCTCCTGTCTCCTCTCTTGTATATATGTATGTCTAGAGTGGGTGGAGCAACGATAGACTATCCGACCGAAAGCTGAGTTTCCGACTGAAAGCTGAGTGTCCAGTGTCCGACCGAAGGCTGAGTGTCCGACCGAAGGCTGAGTGTCCAGTGTCCGACCGAAGGCTGAGTGTCCGACCGAAGGCTGAGTGTCCGACTGAAGACTGTCTCCTCTTCAGTCTCCTCTTCAGTCAGCACTTCCTTATTCTCTCTCCTGTCTCGTCTCATGTATATATGTATGTCTAGAGTATAGTATATATATATATATATATATATATATATATATATATATATATATATATATATATATATATATATATATAGTAGTATATATGTACTGTCTGACTGTCTGTCTCCTCCTCCTCAGACTGTCTGTCTCCTCCTCAGACTGTCCTCCTCCTCCTCTTCAGACTGTCTGACTGTCTGTCTCCTCAGACTTTTGTTTTTGTTTTTTTTGTTGGTTTTTGACACTTTTGTCGAGATTGTTTTGGAGGGTTTGAGGTGAAAAAAGCCGAAAAAGTGAAATCAGAAAAAATGGAAATAACAGAAACGTGTTTAGTTTATACTTACCTTCTTTCATCTGTCTTCTTTCTTCTGTCCTCCTCCTCCTCAGGCTGTCAGACTGTCTGTCTCCTCCTCCTCAGGCTGTCAGACTGTCCTCGTCCTCCTCAGGCTGTCTGACTTTCTGTCTCGTCCTCCTCAAACTGTCTGACTGTCTGTCTCGTCCTCCTCCTCCTCCTCTTCCTCAGACTGTCTGACTGTCCGTCTACTCCTCAGACTGTCTGTCTCCTCCTCAGACTCTGTCTCCTCCTCCTCAGACTGTCTAACTGTCTGTCTCCTCCTCTTCAGACTGTCTGACTGTCTGTCTCCTCCTCCTCCTCTTCAGACTGTCAGACTGTCTGTCTCCTCCTCTTCAAACTGTCAGACTGTCTGTCTCCTCCTCAGACTCTGTCTCCTCCTCCTCAGACTGTCTAACTGTCCACCTCCTCCTCTTCAGACTGTCTGACTGTCTGTCTCCTCAGACTTTTTTTTAGTTTTTTTTGTTGGTTTTTGACACTTTTGTCGAGATTGTTTTGGAGGGTTTGAGGTGAAAAAAGCCGAAAAAGTGAAATCAGAAAAAATGGAAATAACAGAACAGAAACGTGTCTAGTTTATACTTACCTTCTTTCATCTGTCTTCGTTCTTCTGTCCTCCTCCTCCTCAGGCTGTCAGACTGTCTGACTGTCTGTCTCCTCCTCCTCAGGCTGTCTGACTGTCTGTCTCCTCCTCCTCAGACTGTCTGCCTCCTCCTCCTCCTCCTCCTCCTCAGGCTGTCAGACTGTCTGTCTCCTCCTCCTCAGACTGTCCTCCTCGTCCTCCTCAGGCTGTCTGACTTTCTGTCTCGTCCTCCTCCTCATCAGACTGTCAGATTGTGCCCCTCCTCCTCCTCTTCCTCAGACTGTCAGACTGTCTGACTGTCTGTCTCCTCCTCCTCAGACTGTCTGTCTCCTCCTCAGGCTGTCAGTCTCCTCCTCCTCAGACTGTCAGATTGTCCCCCTACTCCTCCTCTTCCTCAGGCTGTCAGTCTCCTCCTCCTCAGACTGTCAGATTGTCCCCCTACTCCTCCTCTTCCTCAGGCTGTCAGTCTCCTCCTCCTCAGACTGTCAGATTGTCCCCCTACTCCTCCTCTTCCTCAGGCTGTCAGACTGTCTGACTGTTTGTCTCCTCCTCAGACTGTCTGTCTCCTCCTCAGGCTGTCAGTCTCTTCCTCCTCAGACTGTCAGATTGTCCCCCTCCTCCTCCTCTTCCTCAGACTGTCAGACTGTCTGACTGTCTGTCTCCTCCTCTTCAGACTGTCAGACTGTCTGACTGTCTGTCTCCTCCTCCTCAGACTGTCTGACTGTCCTCCTCCTCAGACTGTCTAACTGTCCGTCTCCTCCTCAGACTGTCTAACTGTCCGTCTCCTCCTCAGACTGTCTGTCTCCTCCTCAGACTGTCCTCCTCCTCCTCTTCAGACTGTCTGACTGTCTGTCTCCTCAGACTTTTTTTTAGATTTTTTTTTTGGTTTTTGACACTTTTGTCGAGATTGTTTTGGAGGGTTTGAGGTGAAAAAAGCCGAAAAAGTTAAATCAGAAAAAATGGAAATAACAGAACAGAAACGTGTTTAGTTTATACTTACCTTCTTTCTTCTGTCTTCTTTCTTCTGTCCTCCTCCTCCTCCTCCTCCTCCTCAGACTGTCTGACTGTCCTCTTCCTCAGACTGTCCTCCTCCTCCTCAGACTGTCTGTCTCCTCCTCCTCAGACTGTCTGTCTTCTCCTCCTCAGGCTGTCAGACTGTCTGTCTCCTCCTCCTCAGACTGTCCTCCTCCTCCTCCTCAGGCTGTTAGACTGTCTGTCTCCTCCTCAGACTTTCTGACTGTCCACCTCCTTCTCCTCAGACTGTCAGACTGTCCTCCTCCTCCTCAGATTGTCAGACTGTCTGTCTTCTCCTCCTCAGACTGTCCTCCTCCTCCTCCTCAGACTGTCTGACTGTCTGTCTCCTCCTCCTCCTCTTCAGACTGTCTGACTGTCTGTCTCCTCAGACTTTTTTTTAGTTTTTTTTGTTGGTTTTTGACACTTTTGTCGAGATTGTTTTGGAGGGTTTGAGGTGAAAAAAGCCTAAAAAGTGAAATCAGAAAAAATGGAAATAACAGAAACGTGTTTAGTTTATACTTACCTTCTTTCATCTGTCTTCTTTCTTCTGTCCTCCTCCTCCTCCTCCTCCTCCTCCTCCTCCTCCTCCTCAGACTGTCAGATTGTCCTCCTCCACCTCCTCAGGATGTCAGACTGTCAGACTGTCTGACTGTCTGTCTCCTCCTCCTCAGACTGTCTGACTGTCCTCCTCCTCAGACTGTCTAACTGTCCGTCTCCTCCTCAGACTGTCTGTCTCCTCCTCAGACTGTCCTCCTCCTCCTCTTCAGACTGTCTGACTGTCTGTCTCCTCAGACTTTTTTTTAGTTTTTTTTGTTGGTTTTTGACACTTTTGTCGAGATTGTTTTGGAGGGTTTGAGGTGAAAAAAGCCGAAAAAGTGAAATCAGAAAAAATGGAAATAACAGAAACGTGTTTAGTTTATACTTACCTTCTTTCTTCTGTCCTCCTCCTCCTCCTCCTCCTCCTCAGACTGTCAGACTGTCTGTCTCCTCCTCAGACTGTCAGACTGTCTGTCTTCTCCTCCTCAGACTGTCTAACTGTCCATCTAATCCTCAGACTGTCTGTCTCCTCCTCCTCCTCAAACTGTCTGTCTGTCTGTCTCCTCCTCCTCTTCAGACTGTCCGACTGTCTGTCTTCTCCTCCTCCTCAGATTGTCCCCCTCCTCCTCCTCCTCAGGCTGTCAGACTGTCTGTCTCCTCCTCCTCCTCAAACTGTCAGACTGTCTGTCTCCTCCTCCTCCTCAAACTGTCAGACTGTCTGTCTCCTCCTCCTCTTCAGACTGTCTGACTGTCTGTCTCCTCAGACTTTTTTTTAGTTTTTTTTGTTGGTTTTTGACACTTTTGTTGAGATTGTTTTGGAGGGTTTGAGGTGAAAAAAGCCTAAAAAGTGAAATCAGAAAAAATGGAAATAACAGAACAGAAACGTGTCTAGTTTATACTTACCTTCTTTCTTCTGTCCTCCTCCTCCTCCTCCTCCTCCTCAGACTGTCAGACTGTCTGTCTTCTCCTCCTCAGACTGTCTAACTGTCCGTCTCCTCCTCAGACTGTCTGTCTCCTCCTCAGACTGTCTGTCTCCTCCTCAGACTGTCTGTCTCCTCCTCCTCAGACTGTCTGACTGTCTGTCTCCTCCTCCTCAGACTGTCTGTCTCCTCCTCCTCAGACTGTCAGACTGTCTATCTCCTCCTCCTCAGACTGTCTATCTCCTCCTCCTCAGGCTGTCAGACTGTCTGACTGTCTGTCTCCTCCTCCTCAGACTGTCCCCCTCCTCCTCCTCAGGCTGTTAGACTGTCTGTCTCCTCCTCAGACTTTCTGACTGTCCTCCTCCTCCTCCTCCTCCTCCTCCTCCTCCTCAGACTGTCTGACTGTCTGTCTCCTCCTCAGACTGTCCTCCTCCTCCTCAGACTGTCAGACTGTCCTCCTCCTCCTCAGACTGTCTAACTGTCCATCTAATCCTCAGACTGTCAGACTGTCTGTCTCCTCCTCCTCCTCTTCAGACTGTCTGACTGTCTGTCTCCTCAGACTTTTTTTTAGTTTTTTTTGTTGGTTTTTGACACTTTTGTCGAGATTGTTTTGGAGGGTTTGAGGTGAAAAAAGCCGAAAAAGTGAAATCAGAAAAAATGGAAATAACAGAAACGTGTTTAGTTCATACTTACCTTCTTTCTTCTGTCTTCTTTCTTCTGTCCTCCTCCTCCTCCTCCTCCTCCTCCTCCTCTTCCTCAGACTGTCAGACTGTCTGTCTCCTCCTCCTCAGACTGTCTAACTGTCCATCTCCTCTTCAGACTGTCAGACTGTCCTCCTCCTCCTCAGGCTGTCAGACTGTCAAGCCTAAAAAGTGAAATCAGAAAAAATGGAAATAACAGAAACGTGTTTAGTTTATACTTACCTTCTTTCCTCTGTCTTCTTTCTTCTGTCCTCCTCCTCAGACTGTCTGACTGTCCTCCTCCTCAGACTGTCTGACTGTCCTCTTCCTCAGACTGTCCTCCTCCTCCTCCTCCTCCTCCTCAGGCTGTCAGACTGTCTGTCTCCTCCTCAGACTGTCTGACTGTTTGTCTCCTCCTCCTCAGGCTGTCAGACTGTCTGTCTCCTCCTCCTCAGACTGTCAGACTGTCTGTCTCCTCCTCCTCAGACTGTCAGACTGTCTGTCTCCTCCTCTTCAGACTGTCTGACTGTCTGTCTCCTCCTCAGACTGTCCTCCTCCTCCTCCTCCTCCTCCTCAGACTGTCAGACTGTCTGTCTCCTCCTCCTCAGACTGTCAGACTGTCTGTCTCCTCCTCTTCAGACTGTCTGACTGTCTGTCTCCTCCTCCTCCTCCTCCTCAGACTGTCAGACTGTCTGTCTCCTCCTCTTCAGACTGTCTGACTGTCTGTCTCCTCCTCAGACTGTCTGTCTCCTCCTCTTCAGACTGTCTGTCTGTCTCCTCCTCCTCTTCAGACTGTCTGACTGTCTGTCTCCTCAGACTTTTTTTTTGTTTTTTTGTTGGTTTTTGACACTTTTGTCGAGATTGTTTTGGAGGGTTTGAGGTGAAAAAAGCCGAAAAAGTGAAATCAGAAAAAATGGAAATAACAGAAACGTGTTTAGTTTATACTTACCTTCTTTCTTCTGTCCTCCTCCTCCTCCTCCTCCTCCTCCTCCTCAGACTGTCTGACTGTCTGTCTCCTCCTCAGACTGTCTGACTGTCCACCTCCTCCTCCTCAGGCTGTAAGACTGTCTCCTCCTCCTCCTCCTTCTCCACCTCCTCCTCTTCAGACTGTCTGACTGTCTGTCTCCTCCTCCTCCTCTTCAGACTGTCTGACTGTCTGTCTCCTCAGACTTTTTTTTAGTTTTTTTGTTGGGTTTTGACACTTTTGTCGAGATTGTTTTGGAGGGTTTGAGGTGAAAAAAGCCTAAAAAGTGAAATCAGAAAAAAATGGAAATAACAGAAACGTGTTTAGTTTATACTTACCTTCTTTCATCTGTCTTCTTTCTTCTGTCCTCCTCCTCCTCCTCCTTCTCCTCCTCCTCCTCCTCCTCAGGCTGTCAGACTGTCTGTCTCCTCCTCCTCAGACTGTCAGATTGTCCCCCTCCTCCTCTTCCTCAGACTGTCCTCCTCCTCCTCAGGCTGTCAGACTGTCAAGCCTAAAAAGTGAAATCAGAAAAAATGGAAATAACAGAACAGAAACGTGTTTAGTTTATACTTACCTTCTTTCATCTGTCCTCCTCCTCCTCCTCCTCCTCCTCCTCAGACTGTCTGACTGTCTGTCTTCTCCTCCTCAGACTGTCCAACTGTCCGTCTCCTCCTCAGACTGTCCTCCTCCACCTCCTCAGGCTGTCAGACTGTCTGACTGTCTGTCCTCCTCCTCCTCTTCAGACTGTCTGACTGTCTGTCTCCTCTTCAGACGGTCTGTCTCCTCCTCAGACTGTCTGTCTCCTCCTCTTCAGACTGTCTGACTGTCTGTCTCCTCTTCAGACTGTCTGTCTCCTCCTCCTCAGACTGTCTGTCTCCTCCTCAGGCTGTCTGACTGTCCGTCTCCTCTTCAGACTGTCTAACTGTCTGTCTCCTCCTCAGACTGTCTGTCTCCTCTTCAGACTGTCTGTCTCCTCCTCAGGCTGTCAGTCTCCTCCTCCTCAGACTGTCAGATTGTCCCCCTACTCCTCCTCTTCCTCAGGCTGTCAGACTGTCTGACTGTTTGTCTCCTCCTCAGACTGTCTGTCTCCTCCTCAGGCTGTCAGTCTCTTCCTCCTCAGACTGTCAGATTGTCCCCCTCCTCCTCCTCTTCCTCAGACTGTCAGACTGTCTGACTGTCTGTCTCCTCCTCTTCAGACTGTCAGACTGTCTGACTGTCTGTCTCCTCCTCCTCAGACTGTCTGACTGTCCTCCTCCTCAGACTGTCTAACTGTCCGTCTCCTCCTCAGACTGTCTGTCTCCTCCTCAGACTGTCCTCCTCCTCCTCTTCAGACTGTCTGACTGTCTGTCTCCTCAGACTTTTTTTTAGATTTTTTTTTTGGTTTTTGACACTTTTGTCGAGATTGTTTTGGAGGGTTTGAGGTGAAAAAAGCCGAAAAAGTTAAATCAGAAAAAATGGAAATAACAGAACAGAAACGTGTTTAGTTTATACTTACCTTCTTTCTTCTGTCTTCTTTCTTCTGTCCTCCTCCTCCTCAGGCTGTCTGTCTCCTCCTCCTCAGACTGTCTGTCTTCTCCTCCTCAGGCTGTCAGACTGTCTGACTGTCCTCTTCCTCAGACTGTCCTCCTCCTCCTCAGACTGTCTGTCTCCTCCTCCTCAGACTGTCTGTCTTCTCCTCCTCAGGCTGTCAGACTGTCTGTCTCCTCCTCCTCAGACTGTCCTCCTTCTCCTCCTCAGGCTGTCTGACTGTCTGTCTCCTCCTCCTCCTCTTCAGACTGTCTGACTGTCTGTCTCCTCAGACTTTTTTTTAGTTTTTTTTGTTGGTTTTTGACACTTTTGTCGAGATTGTTTTGGAGGGTTTGAGGTGAAAAAAGCCTAAAAAGTGAAATCAGAAAAAATGGAAATAACAGAAACGTGTTTAGTTTATACTTACCTTCTTTCATCTGTCCTCCTCCTCCTCCTCCTCCTCCTCCTCAGACTGTCTGACTGTCTGTCTCCTCCTCAGACTGTCTGACTGTCCACCTCCTCCTCCTCAGGCTGTAAGACTGTCTCCTCCTCCTCCTCCTTCTCCACCTCCTCCTCTTCAGACTGTCTGACTGTCTGTCTCCTCCTCCTCCTCTTCAGACTGTCTGACTGTCTGTCTCCTCAGACTTTTTTTTAGTTTTTTTGTTGGGTTTTGACACTTTTGTCGAGATTGTTTTGGAGGGTTTGAGGTGAAAAAAGCCTAAAAAGTGAAATCAGAAAAAAATGGAAATAACAGAAACGTGTTTAGTTTATACTTACCTTCTTTCATCTGTCTTCTTTCTTCTGTCCTCCTCCTCCTCCTCCTTCTCCTCCTCCTCCTCCTCCTCAGGCTGTCAGACTGTCTGTCTCCTCCTCCTCAGACTGTCAGATTGTCCCCCTCCTCCTCTTCCTCAGACTGTCCTCCTCCTCCTCAGGCTGTCAGACTGTCAAGCCTAAAAAGTGAAATCAGAAAAAATGGAAATAACAGAACAGAAACGTGTTTAGTTTATACTTACCTTCTTTCATCTGTCCTCCTCCTCCTCCTCCTCCTCCTCCTCAGACTGTCTGACTGTCTGTCTTCTCCTCCTCAGACTGTCCAACTGTCCGTCTCCTCCTCAGACTGTCCTCCTCCACCTCCTCAGGCTGTCAGACTGTCTGACTGTCTGTCCTCCTCCTCCTCTTCAGACTGTCTGACTGTCTGTCTCCTCTTCAGACTGTCTGTCTCCTCCTCAGACTGTCTGTCTCCTCCTCTTCAGACTGTCTGACTGTCTGTCTCCTCTTCAGACTGTCTGTCTCCTCCTCAGACTGTCTGTCTTCTCCTCCTCAGACTGTCTAACTGTCCGTCTCCTCCTCAGACTGTCTGTCTCCTCCTCAGACTGTCTGTCTCCTCCTCAGACTGTCTGTCTCCTCCTCTTCAGACTGTCTGACTGTCTGTCTCCTCTTCAGACTGTCTGTCTCCTCCTCCTCAGACTGTCTGACTGTCTGTCTTCTCCTCCTCAGACTGTCCAACTGTCCGTCTCCTCTTCAGACTGTCTGTCTCCTCCTCCTCAGACTGTCTGTCTCCTCCTCAGGCTGTCTGACTGTCCGTCTCCTCTTCAGACTGTCTAACTGTCTGTCTCCTCCTCAGACTGTCTGTCTCCTCTTCAGACTGTCTGTCTCCTCCTCAGGCTGTCAGTCTCCTCCTCCTCAGACTGTCAGATTGTCCCCCTACTCCTCCTCTTCCTCAGGCTGTCAGACTGTCTGACTGTTTGTCTCCTCCTCAGACTGTCTGTCTCCTCCTCAGGCTGTCAGTCTCTTCCTCCTCAGACTGTCAGATTGTCCCCCTCCTCCTCCTCTTCCTCAGACTGTCAGACTGTCTGACTGTCTGTCTCCTCCTCTTCAGACTGTCAGACTGTCTGACTGTCTGTCTCCTCCTCCTCAGACTGTCTGACTGTCCTCCTCCTCAGACTGTCTAACTGTCCGTCTCCTCCTCAGACTGTCTGTCTCCTCCTCAGACTGTCCACCTCCTCCTCTTCAGACTGTCTGACTGTCTGTCTCCTCAGACTTTTTTTTAGTTTTTTTGTTGGGTTTTGACACTTTTGTCGAGATTGTTTTGGAGGGTTTGAGGTGAAAAAAGCCGAAAAAGTGAAATCAGAAAAAATGGAAATAACAGAAACGTGTTTAGTTTATACTTACCTTCTTTCATCTGTCCTCCTCCTCCTCCTCCTCCTCCTCCTCAGACTGTCTGACTGTCTGTCTCCTCCTCAGACTGTCCTCCTCCTCCTCAGACTGTCAGACTGTCTGTCTTCTCCTCCTCAGACTGTCTAACTGTCCATCTAATCCTCAGACTGTCAGACTGTCAGATTGTCCCCCTCCTCCTCCTCAGACTGTCTGACTGTCTGTCTCCTCCTCAGACTGTCTGACTGTCCACCTCCTCCTCCTCAGGCTGTAAGACTGTCTCCTCCTCCTCCTCCTTCTCCACCTCCTCCTCTTCAGACTGTCTGACTGTCTGTCTCCTCCTCCTCCTCTTCAGACTGTCTGACTGTCTGTCTCCTCAGACTTTTTTTTAGTTTTTTTGTTGGGTTTTGACACTTTTGTCGAGATTGTTTTGGAGGGTTTGAGGTGAAAAAAGCCTAAAAAGTGAAATCAGAAAAAAATGGAAATAACAGAAACGTGTTTAGTTTATACTTACCTTCTTTCATCTGTCTTCTTTCTTCTGTCCTCCTCCTCCTCCTCCTCCTCCTTCTCCTCCTCCTCCTCCTCCTCAGGCTGTCAGACTGTCTGTCTCCTCCTCCTCAGACTGTCAGATTGTCCCCCTCCTCCTCTTCCTCAGACTGTCCTCCTCCTCCTCAGGCTGTCAGACTGTCAAGCCTAAAAAGTGAAATCAGAAAAAATGGAAATAACAGAACAGAAACGTGTTTAGTTTATACTTACCTTCTTTCATCTGTCCTCCTCCTCCTCCTCCTCCTCCTCCTCAGACTGTCTGACTGTCTGTCTTCTCCTCCTCAGACTGTCCAACTGTCCGTCTCCTCCTCAGACTGTCTGTCTCCTCCTCCTCAGACTGTCTGTCTCCTCCTCCTCTTCCTCAGACTGTCCTCCTCCACCTCCTCAGGCTGTCAGACTGTCTGACTGTCTGTCCTCCTCCTCCTCTTCAGACTGTCTGACTGTCTGTCTCCTCTTCAGACTGTCTGTCTCCTCCTCAGACTGTCTGTCTCCTCCTCTTCAGACTGTCTGACTGTCTGTCTCCTCTTCAGACTGTCTGTCTCCTCCTCCTCAGACTGTCTGTCTCCTCTTCAGACTGTCTGTCTCCTCCTCAGACTGTCTGTCTCCTCCTCAGACTGTCTGTCTCCTCCTCAGACTGTCTGTCTCCTCCTCAGACTGTCCGTCTCCTCCTCAGACTGTCCGTCTCCTCCTCAGACTGTCCGTCTCCTCCTCAGACTGTCCGTCTCCTCCTCAGACTGTCTGTCTCCTCCTCAGACTGTCTGTCTCCTTCTCCTCACACTGTAAGCCCGAACAGTACTACTAGCTTATAAAGACTGAGGTCACTACAGTTAAAATCTCTTGCTGAGTTAATCCACCTTTAAACTATTAATGTCTATGAACAAATATGTATTTTTATGTTTGTGTGGCTCAGCATTTGTGAGTGAACACCGCTGGTTCCCTCACTATTTTTAAGGGTACTGTCTATCACGTGATATGACGTCATGACGTGCGGCCCTAACTGACGTTACCTGAAAAATCTATCCAAGATGGCTGCCCTCGCGAGCAACGCGGTGTTGAGCATGAAACAACTTGTAAGTAAACCAAAACACTTCAAAACTACTTTGCTTGTTGTAACATTGTAAGAATATCATATTACACGTGATATTTGACTGTTAGACGAGGTTATTTTTAATATATAAGTTGCAAGCGCGCAGCTTCATGGCGCCGAGCGCAATTTTTACACGCCAAAAGCATGATTACCGTCAGTCCGCCTGCTAGTGACAGATAATATCCTGTGTACTGTTAATGTCGTGGCAAGGCAATAATGTTAACGTTAGTCAATAACTCTTTTTAGCAAGCGATAGTCCTTCTGTTTTTGAGTGTGTTGCTGCTGTTTGTGTTAAGCGCCCTGCTCTGGTAAGTTCAATGTGATGCTAGTCCTACATGCAACCAAATGAACTAGTGGCTAACGTTAGCTGTAACTTTTACTCACACAAAGTTAAGGTTATGGGCATAATAGTTACCGAATGAACTCTGCAAGTTGTCATTAAGCCTTTACAAACTTCTTTCATTATAGGTTGAAGTGGAAGAAGTGCAGTGAGCATCCCCCAAAATCAAGGTGACTCAAATGTTAATTCATGCTGTGACCTATTTTGCACCATTTCTTTTATTTGGAGCCTAATTCATTAGCATATAAAGCTGGCCTTACACTATATCTTGAGCTAATATTTGTGAATAACCAGTTAGCCACCCTCTGAAGTCGAACAACATGGCTTCTGTTTTGTCAGACAATTAATTTAAAAGTGTAGGAAGAGCGGAAGCAGACACACACTGTGTGATTTCATAATATCAAAGCATAAAGCAGATAAGACCCCACCTGTATTTTGAAATCTGATAACATTGTTATTTGCACTCTTGGTCATAAAGTGCTTCACTGGTTGGTGGGTCAGCCCTGGTCTAGATCAGTTATTTTAGGCAGTCAGCTGTGAATGCATGGACACTGAAGACTTTGATAGTTTTTTGCGAAGTGAGTTGTAATAGTATCTATAAAACCCAGTCTTTGCCAATTATTTTTGCTTTTTCTGTCCTTAAGTAAATCAATCAAAAGTCTCTTAAAAATTAAATATCTTGCTGTCTGTTTTTGTGTGCATGTGTAGTCCTACATTGTCACCAGACTCACCAGAGAGCAACTTTATTGGTAAGTTACATTAACACTTTTTTTTTTACAATTTTGTATCATTAATTTGTAAAGAGGTTGATTGCATAATTTGACTGGTTTCATATTGATTGTTTTATCTGTGCCCACAGGACCAACTTACTCCAAATACTGAACAAGTCTGACCTTTCTGTGGTAATCACACATTTCACATGCAGGAACATTAACTATGTTAAGTTTATAAGTAGTGAGTCTGAAGCATAAGGAATTTTAGTGGTCAAATGATTCAATGGAGTGGAAGTGCAAGTTGTGTGCTGTCACCTCAGACACCCGGGCCCATTTATTTAGGCACTACCGTTTACAGCATAGTCATTATTCAAGAGTTAGCCCTTTGCCATGTCTCCACAACTCTTGTATTTGTACATTTCCATCATTTAATGCATTGAAAATTCATTTATCACATGTCCACAAAGACACATGCAAAACTGGTGCAGGTGAAAGAGCACAAGTAAGACATACACTTTTTAACTGTCCATTGTGTGACTTCAAACAGCCGTTCTCAGAGGTGACACTGTTCAGTCATTTAAGGGGACATTTAAAAAACCATGAGAATGTACCATGCCCATTTAAGGACTGCAACTACCGCACAAATGTCTATTCATCATTTAATGCACACAAAAGTAGGACACATGAAGGCAGTTTAAACTTTTGTGATGACATTGTATCAACAGAGAATGATAGTGCACCAGTCATAAACACGGCTGTCCTTGAGGACGAGGATCCTGCTCACGAGTGTCACCATGCAGGCACATCTGCTTTTCCTGAGTCTGACAGTTGGTGTGACACCAGCCAGTTAAAGGCCCAGTTACAACATAATTTGTCCTCCTTGTTCTTGAAGATGCAAACTGTTCTTCATGTTTCTGACATGGCATCTCAGGAAATAGTTGATCACCTGACTCAGATATTTTCCCTGTCTCAACCTCTTGTCAAAGATACTATACATGAGATACTACAGAGGCATCATGTCTCTCCTACTGAAGCAATCGTGAATGATTTGGTGAATGCTGTTATGGACACAAATATTTTTTTCAGTGCCACAGCTAAAGGTGAGGAGTTGTCCTCAACTAAACGAAGAAAAACATTTATTGAGAAAAACTACCCTGTGGTAATGCCAGTGCAGTATGTTTTAGAGCCTGGGTGCACAGTGGTTTATGTCCCTATGCTCCAGATGATCCAGAAAATGTTCAAACATACTGACATCCTTGACAGAATCAAGGAAACCAAGAGCTCAGAAAAAGGTCATTACATGAGCCATCAAGATGGCTCATATTTCCAAGAGAATAATTTGTTGTCTTCTTCAGAGCTGTCACTGCCACTGATTTTGTACATTGATGACCTTGAAATTGCAAATCCACTAGGCACTTCAAGGAAAATCCATAAACTCTGTTCAGTGTACTGGGTGGTTGCTGATTTGCCAGTTAAATACCGATCAGCACTGCATGTGATTCAGCTAGCAGCACTATGCAAGGTACCTGATCTTAAGAGGTGTGGCTATCAAGGAGTACTTGGTCCTATGCTACGAGACCTTCGCATTCTTGAAGAAGATGGAGTATTCATTGATTGCCTTGGTCAGTCAGTCCGTGGCACAGTTTTATGTGTTGTGTCTGATAATCTGGCAGCCCACTCATTGGCAGGCTTTATGCAGTCCTTTAGAGCAGGATATATTTGTAGATTCTGCAAGGCTAAACGAGACCAAATTCAGTCTCTCGAAGTCAGAGATGGTGAATTTAGTCTAAGGACTAAAGCCACTCATGACTGTGATGTGCAGGATGTTACACAAGAGGGTGGTCAAAGCCAGTGTGGTGTCAAAGGGGACTGCATCTTGAGAGAGAAGTTGCAGTATTTTCATACCATCACTGGTTTCCCACCTGATGTCCTGCATGATCTTTTTGAGGGTATTGTACCTGTTGAGTTGGCCCTATGTATTAAGGAGATGATTCGGCTCAAATATTTTACTCTTGAGTATTTGAACTGGAAAATTGTGTCATTCCCGTACCAACACACAGACAAGATTGATAAACCACGACCTATTTCAACGAACTTTGCTGCAAAGAGGACCATTGGTGGCAATGGCCACGAAAATAGCACATTGTTGAGATTACTCCCATTGATGATTGGTAATACAGTCCCTGAGGGAGATGGTGCTTGGACTGTATTGATGGATTTGAAAGATATTGTGGAGCTTGTGCTGTCCCCAACATTTGATGACGCATCTATCCAGTATTTGCAGACAAAGATACAGGATCACAGACACATGCTTCAGGAGGTTTTCCCAGAGTTCACACTGCTCCCTAAACATCATTATGTTGAACACTACCCAGATCTCATACAGTGTTTTGGGCCTCTTGTCCTTTTGTGGACTATGCGGTTTGAGGGCAAACACCGCTTTTTCAAGCGTGTAGTACATGACACACTAAACTTTAAGAATGTTTTAAAAACACTAGCGACTAGGCATCAGCACATGATGGCCTACTACCTCAGTGCTCCATCATTCTTTAAACCACATCAGCAGACATCAAATGTCTCCTCTGTCTTGGTTTCAGAGCTTCCTGAGGTTGCAAAAGAACACATTAAGCAAAAAACTTCTTTCCCAAGGACACAAATCACACTACATTGAACACCTGAGATCATATGAACTTTACCCAGGCAATGTAACTGTCCACAGTGTATCAGAGCTCAATGACAACTCACCCCTCTCTGCATACAGTGTAGAAGGAAAATTGCTGTTGACGCCCAAACGATTCATACTGTTGCACTGAAAGTATATTTACATCTTGTGATTTAAAAAAATGCTAAGTAGTAGATCTTAAATCATATTTTAACACGAGGGTAAACTTCCAGTATGTAAAGGGTGATAATTAGCTGTTACATTTTTGTATGCACTACTAAATCTGCTTATTTTTCCATGTCAATCTTCATACATAGATTTGTCCCTCAGAAGATGGCAGCAACCCCAAAATTTCTGCTGTGTGTTTATGTTGCCACAGATGTTGCTATAAAGGTAACTTTGACTGA
The DNA here is from genome assembly GCF_008315115.2 of Sander lucioperca. Taxonomy (NCBI): domain Eukaryota; kingdom Metazoa; phylum Chordata; class Actinopteri; order Perciformes; family Percidae; genus Sander; species Sander lucioperca. Next base: position 5,824,305 of record NC_050195.1, on the reverse strand, counting down.
GCGACCAGAGTCGGTGAAAGAGCTAATCAACATACTGCGAGAAAAAGCCAAGCCAAGACTGGACTTTGAGCTTACCTTGTATTATGAGGATCCTGACTTTGGTGGACAACTCAGCTGTCTAGTTGATATTCAAGAGTTACCAGAGAAGGCGACATTGAAAATTATCAGATCAGAAAGTGATACCAGCTCATGTGCATCTTCTGATACAGACATCCTTCCTCTTGTGCCTATAAGCCAGCGTCAGAAGTCCTGGCCTGACATCTTCCCTGTGCCAACTTTTCACTTTTTCTTATGAAGTGGAGCATGTGCTTGAAAAGGGAAACAGTGCATTTGCAACTTCTGGAAAGACACTGAAATTAACCAGATCCCAAAAGCACAACATCTTGGAGAACATGGCTGCAGTGATGTACAACTTCAAACCTTACCCAAGTGACAATGATGTGGGTATGGCAGCTGAAGCTGTTGTTACAGCTCATCCTTGTCTTAAAGAGCCTGGAAGTGTGAGTGGATGGTATGGATGGAAAATGAGCCTGAAATTTAAGATGGGGGATTATCATGGCAAGCTGTCAAGATCTGGATGTTTGGAGGTGTCTGTCAACGCAGGTAAAAGGAGCAAAAATAACCCTGACAAAGAGCACCCGCACTCCAACATAAAAAGAGCCAGACGAGCTGAAGTGAACTTCCTTCCAAACTTTCCCAAGGGAGAAAGTCAGGCCAGTTTGGAAGAAATGAGACTGCAGATTATGGACGAAGTTCAGAAGAGTCAGCAAAACCTACGCTTGATAGAAATGCTAATGCAGAAGACCTTTGGCCTTCGTCGCCAGGAGATAATTCAGGAAAATCCACAGGTGAAGGACTTCTTGGGGAAATGGCCGGCTCTTCGGATTGAATCACAGGTAAAACACAGACTTTTTCTCTTTTCTGCCACTCTTCACACATTTCTATGCCAAATTTTGAATATGGATCACATTCAAATGGAACAGCAAATGCCACTATTCACTGTGGGTAAGAACTATCACTTTGCATGTGACCATGTTGCTCAACGATGTATTTTAACGGAACATGTTGCATCACAAATGTGTTTTCTGTTGCAAATCAAGTATTAGTCTTTTTATATAATTATTTTTTTTGTTTTTTTGGTTTTGTAGCTTTGTGCTGAGTTCCAACGCATCACAAACGTCAACCTACGGAACCAGTTCTATGCTGTGCTTGACCAACATACACCTGGACTGGTGGCCTTGTATAGGCAGAAGGCGGCACGAACCGGAAAGATATCAGAGGCGCTGCGTGACATCTTAAAGATTTATGATCTCCAGGTGAGTTAAAGATGAACTTTGAGCTTCAGGTCCCACTGGACAGCAGGGCCTCAGGGTGTCATCGTCTGTCTAACACTGCCAAATGCCATGAAATTTTGTCAGCACATCCATACTGAAAGAAGAATGAAATCTGTTATATTCATTTTTGCTTGTTCTTCCAGGATGTGCGCCATGTCAATATGAAGCGTACTGTAGCCCTTCGTGCCCTCCCGGTATACCTGCGTGAGGAGGACCCACAGTTCTTCAAGACTTGGAATGTAAGTATTCAGTATATTCACAGAACTATTAGTATCTCTAGCAGCCACTTAGCTATATCTAGTTACCCCTTAGTAAACCTTGTGTGTAGGTGTCATTGTAATGGTAAATGGACTGTACTTAGTGTGCACATGGATATACAGTATGTGCATATAAGCATACACACATATATGTAAAAGCCCTAACCTCATGTAATCCCAAACCTCAGTCTCTCACAAAGCCCTGGCCTAACTTTACCCAGACCTGGAGAAGGCTAATCATTTGATTGACCTTTTGGCTTAACCTCTCATAAAATAACACACACACTCAATCTCTCTGTAAAAATTACTTAAAAATACCTTTTATGAGATGCTGTACATTACATATCACAATAAAGCACCCACGATCTAATACCTACCTGCATATTAATAGCCTGTTGAATACTCAGCTGTAAAATACCTACCTGGGTACACTTACCTATTAAATAACAACCTGTATGATATTAAAATGTAAAATACCTGCTGCTACACTTACTTCTTTTATGATTGGCTGTAGAATAGACAGCTGTAAAATGCTTACCTGTATTCCTACCTGTGGGTTGTTGGCCTGTATAATAGTTACTTGAGATATACCTACTATATACTGTACTTACCTGTTGAGTAATCACCTGTAATATACACTCAATGGCCTTTTCATTAGGTACACCTGTGCAATATAATTCAATCCATTACAACTCTGATATAAATTCTACATCTATAAAGTTTATATATTTTCAGTTTTTGTTGACATTGTCGGAAAGCTGAAAATTCTACTATGTTTATTATTGAGGTCATAGTGGGTGACGATGTATTATTGAATGGGTTTCCTAATATTTTGTCCACTGCATTAACATACAAGAAAGGGGCAAAATATTATGAACACCATTCAATATAATTCACCCCACTATGCCACCACCAAGTATTACAACCTCAGTAATAAATATAAAGAAGAATTATCACCTTTCTGACAATGTCAACAAAAACTGAAAATGTATAAAATTCATAAACGTAGAATTTTAAGGAGAGCTGTTGTATTGGATTGACTTGGGTTACACACATGCACCTGATGAAGTGGCCAGTGAGTGTAGATGCAGTTGTTGTGTTTCTTCAAGTTAACCTAACAGTTGCACCCTCTCTGTGTCTTTCAGGTGGAGGAGTCAGATGAGACAGGCATCATTGACACTCCTGTTGCTCTTGTCTCAGAGGACACTGCAGATCCAGTTCATTTCAGTCCTGCAAGCATTTCTATTGTTGTCGAAGACGATGTTGTGATGAGTGATATCCCTAACTTGGCTGATGCATTTGCATTGTTGTTTGTGTTGATGTACGCATTGCATTTGGACTATCCCAAGAAACTCATTCACACTTTTACATTCATCCAGAAAATCCTAATGGGTCTTGATGATGATAAACCACTTAAACCCTGCCTACTGAGGCTCAAAACTGACCTGTTAATGAAAGAGTAGGCTAACTTCAGAGTTGTTTACATGTTGATGTGTTTTTGGGGTTCCCAGTATGGTAACTTTATAGTATGTTGTTCAACATGGTGTTCAACGCATTTGAAACTGTTTACATTTGGCGAATTATGTCTTTCCCACCAAATCTAACGTAGTTGCTGCTGTTTATACTTATCGGTTGTACACCAACTTGGTGCTCTGAATCCTAAAATGATGTGAGATGTGCCTTTTTTATATTTTGTTTTTATAGGTTTTTACAAACAGGATATATTTGATGTCTTGATTACGTGTTTTGATACATTTATTGTTTATTTATTTACTTTTTTTAAATATTTTTTTTTTTATTTCATTTGCACTTTGATGGTCATGGCTGTTACTAATGCTGTTTTAAGAAATCAGGCCATACTTTTTATATTAAGCACTTTAAGATGCTCAGTTCCTGATTATCTTGTTCCTGTTTGATATGTAGAGATACATATGTTCACACACAATCACAGTCCCATACAGACACACACACACACACACACAGAAAAATGCACAACCAAACACTAAATGAGTTTAACAAGATGTTAGATGATATATTGTTAGATGTTATATTTGTAGCTAGAGCAGAGGTGTTTAATTGTGCTGTCTATGTATGTTTTCATTCCAACTAAATACTTCACCAGGTAATTTCACTGGTTAACACACTTACAGCTATTGGGTAGGTGGTGAAACTAGTATGTGACATGAGTCACTTAGCGCATCATGGTACATGGTTAGACACCTCTTTGCTAGAACAGTTTTAAAAAATGACTGCTGTTGATGGTCTGACATGTGTTGTATAAAACAATTTTAAGACTGAATAAAAGAAAATGTACAGCTGAAGTTATTTTTTTTTGTAGTTTTAACTTGTGAATTTCATTAGCTTGTGGGTTATACACAAGTATATTTTTTGAGTTAGTAGATTTCTATTTAATTAAGTACCATTGGATCAAAATAATTAAATATGGAGATACTAAAATTGTGCATATGTTAAACAATATTTTTAAGCACGGTGCACTTAAAAAAATAAAACATAAAATTTAAATGTTTAAGTTTGATTAGATTGTAACTTTAAAAAAAATCTTACTTAAAAAAATTAAGTTACTTACCTCAAAAGTTATTACCGTATTTTCCGGACTATAAGTCACACTTTTTTTCATTCTTTGGCTGGTCCTGCGACTTATAGTCAGGTGCGACTTATATATCAAAATATATATAATTTAACATGTTTTTAAATGTTATTTCATGCTGAAAACATTACCATCTACAGCCGCGAGAGGCGCTCTAGGCTTGTGACAACTATATGCTGCTCCTAAAGACAACTGAGAAAGAAAAGAAAATCTTATTCTGCATATTACAAACTGCAGGTAGTAAAATACGCAGCCGAAAACGGTAATCGAGCAGCACAAAGAAAGTTTGGAGTGAGAGAGAAACTTGTGAGGGACTGGCGAAAAGGTGACTCTTACTGCAATGAAGGAAACAAAGAAAGCTAGTCGGCTAATCGCGGGCTGAAGCTGGAGGAACGAGTCCACAGATGGGTGCTTGAACAGCGTCCTGCTGGGAGAGGCTCGTCAACGCTGCAGTTACGTCTCCACGCCCTGGTAGTTGTTCTGTATTCTGTTGTATAGTTGAATAACTGTTAATGTGTTACGTTAACATACCGGACACCTACCGTATTCAGCCCCTTGTTCTGGGTGCTATTGTGTAGTTTAATAACTTGCCTTTCCTGTACTTGGTTTTGGATTTTGTGAAATAAATTTCTAAATAAATGCGACTTATAGTCCAGTGCGACTTATATATGTTTTTTTCCTCTTCATGACGCATTTTTTGACTGATGCGACTTATACTCCGGAGCGACTTATAGTCCGGAAAATACGGTATGTAATCAGTTTCTGCAAAGGTTTTGAGTACTATGAACTTATTGGGGTTTACAGTGCAGACTGTCTGTCTGTCTCCTCCTCCTCAGACTGTCTGACTGTCTGTCTTTTTTTGTTGGTTTTTGACACTTTTGTCGAGATTGTTTTGGAGGGTTTGAGGTGAAAAAAGCCTAAAAAGTGAAATCAGAAAAAATAGAAATAACAGAACAGAAACGTGTTTAGTTTATACTTACCTTCTTTCATCTGTCTTCTTTCTTCTGTCCTCCTCCTCCTCAGGCTGTCTGACTGTCTGTCTCCTCCTCCTCAGACTGTCCTCCTCCTCTTCCTCAGACTGTCTGACTGTCCTCCTCCTCCTCCTCAGGCTGTCAGACTGTCTGTCTCGTCCTCAGACTGTCTGTCTCCGCCTCAGACTGTCTGTCTGTCTCCTCCTCCTCAGACTGTCTGACTGTCTCCTCCTCATCAGACTGTCAGATTGTCCCCCTCCTCCTCCTCTTCCTCAGACTGTCCTCCTCCTCCTCCTCAGACAGTCAGACTGTCTGTCTCCTCCTCCTCAGACTGTCTGACTGTCGTTTCTGCACTTTTGTCGAGACTGTTCTGTTTGCGTGAAAAAAGCCGAAAACGTGACATCAGAAAAAATGTAAAGACAGAACGTGTCTGTCTCCTCCTCCTCTTCAGACTGTCTGACTGTCCTCCTCCTCAGACTGTCTGTCTCCTCCTCAGACTGTCTGTCTCCTCCTCAGACTGTCTGTCTCCTCCTCTTCAGACTGTCTGACTGTCTGTCTCCTCCTCCTCTTCAGACTGTCTGACTGTCTGTCTCCTCAGACTTTTTTTTAGTTTTTTTGTTGGTTTTTGACACTTTTGTCGAGATTGTTTTGGAGGGTTTGAGGTGAAAAAAGCCGAAAAAGTGAAATCAGAAAAAATGGAAATAACAGAACAGAAACGTGTTTAGTTTATACTTACCTTCTTTCTTCTGTCTTCTTTCTTCTGTCCTCCTCCTCCTCAGACTGTCCGTCTCCTCCTCAGACTGTCAGACTGTCCGTCTCCTCCTCAGACTGTCTGTCTCCTCCTCAGACTGTCAGACTGTCTGTCTCCTCCTCAGACTGTCAGACTGTCAGTCTCCTCTTCAGACTGTCCGTCTCCTCCTCAGACTGTCAGTCTCCTCTTCAGACTGTCTGTCTCCTCCTCAGACTGTCTGTCTCCTCCTCAGACTGTCAGTCTCCTCCTCAGACTGTCTGTCTCCTCCTCAGGCTGTCTGACTGTCCGTCTCCTCCTCAGACTGTCTGTCTCCTCCTCAGACTGTCTGTCTCCTCCTCAGGCTGTCTGACTGTCCGTCTCCTCCTCAGACTGTCTGTCTCCTCCTCTTCAGACTGTCTGACTGTCTGTCTCCTCCTCCTCCTCCTCCTCCTCCTCCTCTTCAGACTGTCTGTCTCCTCAGACTTTTTTTTTTGTTTTTTTGTTGGTTTTTGACACTTTTGTCGAGATTGTTTTGGAGGGTTTGAGGTGAAAAAAGCCTAAAAAGTGAAATCAGAAAAAATGGAAATAACAGAACAGAAACGTGTTTAGTTTATACTTACCTTCTTTCTTCTGTCCTCCTCCTCCTCCTCCTCCGACTGTCAGACTGTCTGTCTCCTCCTCAGACTGTCTGTCTCCTCATCAGACTGTCTAACTGTCCGTCTCCTCCTCTTCAGACTGTCAGACTGTCTGTCTCCTCCTCCTCAGGCTGTCTGCTGTAAATATCTTGATGTAAAGGGAAACATATATTACAATCCAAATATAAAAACATATTGAATATATTGCAGTAAGGCTGTCAGACATTCTGTCTTACTTTCATCTATTTATTCTCCTTTCGGTCGACTTTCTATCTGAGTCAACATGTAGCCGAGAGGCATCATTTACTCCTCCCTCCTCTTCTTTTGTTAGGAAGTAACCTCCTTAAATGACAATTATTCACCTCAATGATACATGAATTCATTTTAATGTATTAATTAACCCCTGGACTGTAATATTTCAGATGTTTGACCAAGATTTCTGCTCATGTCCAAAACGTTGTGCACATTCAGAATATATCTGATCTGTGCTCTCTGAGATCTGGAGGAGTCGTGATATTTTGAGAAAAATAAAGTGCGCCATTGTGTTTGTTTTTTTTAAATTCTATTATAGGCTACTTATTTTTGTAAAAAAATAAATAAATAAAGAGAGAGAGAGACAATCAGCTGACGCTGCCTCTGAAAGTAACTAACTAAAGCTGTAACAGATGAATGTAGTGGAGTAACTAAAGTAACTAGTAACTAAAGTAACTAGTAACTAAAGCTGTAACAGATGAATGTAGTGGAGTAACTAAAGTAACTAGTAACTAAAGCTGTAACAGATGAATGTAGTGGAGTAACTAAAGTAACTAGTAACTAAAGTAACTAGTAACTAAAGCTGTAACAGATGAATGTAGAGGAGTAACTAAAGTAACTAGTAACTAAAGTAACTAGTAACTAAAGTAACTAGTAACTAAAGCTGGAACAGATGAATGTAGCGGAGTAACTAAAGTAACTAGTAACTAAAGTAACTAGTAACTAAAGCTGGAACAGATGAATGTAGTGGAGTAACTAAAGTAACTAGTAACTAAAGAATAGACTAAAGTAACTAGTAACTAAAGCTGTAACAGATGAATGTAGTGGAGTAACTAAAGTAACTAGTAACTAAAGTAACTAGTAACTAAAGCTGGAACAGATGAATGTAGTGGAGTAACTAAAGTAACTAGTAACTAAAGTAACTAGTAACTAAAGCTGGAACAGATGAATGTAGTGGAGTAACTAAAGTAACTAGTAACTAAAGCTGGAACAGATGAATGTAGTGGAGTAACTAAAGTAACTAGTAACTAAAGTAACTAGTAACTAAAGCTGGAACAGATGAATGTAGTGGAGTAACTAAAGTAACTAGTAACTAAAGTAACTAGTAACTAAAGCTGTAACAGATGAATGTAGCGGAGTAACTAAAGTAACTAGTAACTAAAGTAACTAGTAACTAAAGCTGTAACAGATGAATGTAGCGGAGTAACTAAAGTAACTAGTAACTAAAGTAACTAGTAACTAAAGCCGTAACAGATGAATGTAGTGGAGTAACTAAAGTAACTAGTAACTAAAGTAACTAGTAACTAAAGCCGTAACAGATGAATGTAGTGGAGTAACTAAAGTAACTAGTAACTAAAGTAACTAGTAACTAAAGCTGTAACAGATGAATGTAGCGGAGTAACTAAAGTAACTAGTAACTAAAGCTGTAACAGATGAATGTAGCGGAGTAACTAAAGTAACTAGTAACTAAAGCTGTAACAGATGAATGTAGCGGAGTAACTAAAGTAACTAGTAACTAAAGTAACTAGTAACTAAAGCTGTAACAGATGAATGTAGTGGAGTAACTAAAGTAACTAGTAACTAAAGTAACTAGTAACTAAAGCTGGAACAGATGAATGTAGTGGAGTAACTAAAGTAACTAGTAACTAAAGTAACTAGTAACTAAAGCTGTAACAGATGAATGTAGTGGAGTAACTAAAGTAACTAGTAACTAAAGTAACTAGTAACTAAAGCTGTAACAGATGAATGTAGTGGAGTAACTAAAGTAACTAGTAACTAAAGTAACTAGTAACTAAAGCTGGAACAGATGAATGTAGCGGAGTAACTAAAGTAACTAGTAACTAAAGTAACTAGTAACTAAAGCCGTAACAGATGAATGTAGTGGAGTAACTAAAGTAACTAGTAACTAAAGCTGTAACAGGTGAATGTAGCGGAGTAACTAAAGTAACTAGTAACTAAAGTAACTAGTAACTAAAGCTGTAACAGAGTAATGTAGTGGAGTAACTAAAGTAACTAATAACTAAAGTAACTAGTAACTAAAGTAACTAGTAACTAAAGCTGTAACAGATGAATGTAGCGGAGTAACTAAAGTAACTAGTAACTAAAGTAACTAGTAACTAAAGCTGGAACAGATGAATGTAGTGCAGTGTTGTAATGTAACGAAGTACAAATACTTCACTACTGTACTTAAGTAGAATTTTCACGTATCTGTACTTTACTTTGTTATTTATATTTCCGGAAACTTTTACTTTTACTCCACTACAGTTTCTAAATAAAATGTATACTTTTACTCCACTACATCTCCCCTGAGCATCTTAGTTACTCGTTACTACAAAATAAAATCACAAGTAATTTGTTACACTGGAAAAACAGCAGGTTTGGAGAATCATTGCCAAGATAATGTACGCTCCGTTCCAGCTGGTGACCTGATGCCTGTTTGCTGCCAAGCGGTAAAAATAAATAAAAAATAAAAACATAGGCCAAAACTAAAGAGGAAGAGGAGGAACCATAATGACTGATAGTGTCACCATGGTAACAGACGATGACCACCCTGACAACAGTGGTGATGAAGATGACATTATACACCTTTGGCCATTAAGTTCATAATCAAAGGTTTTTTAATTTTTACTTTTACTTCTAATACTTAAGTCCATTTAATATCAGAAAATTACTTTTGATACTTAAGTACAGTAAATATTAGATACTTTAAGACTTTTATTCAAGTAATATTCTAAAAGGATACTTTTACTTCTACCAAAGTTATTTTCTGGTAAGATACTTACTTTTACTCAAGTATTGCTTTCAAGTACTTTATACAAGACTGATGTAGTGGAGTAAAAAGTACAATAGACAAGAAAGTGGCATGAAAAGAAAAGACTCAAGTAAAGTACAAGTAGCCTACCTCACATGTGGACTGAAGAAAAGTACTGGAGTACATGTACTTAGTTACTTTCCAGCTTTGAGATATTGGTTCCCAGTCAGAACCCTCCTCCTCCTCCTCCTCCTCTGCCTCCTCCTCCTCCTCTGCCTCCTCCTCCTCCCATCCGACTGCCTCCTCCTCTGCCTCCTCCTCCTCCTCTGCCTCCTCCTCCTCCCGTCCGACTGCCTCCTCCTCCCATCCGACTGCCTCCTCCTCCCGTCCGACTGCCTCCTCCTCCCATCCGACTGCCTCCGACTGCCTCCTCCTCCTCTGCCTCCTCCTCCTCCTCTGCCTCCTCCTCCTCCCATCCGACTGCCTCCTCCTCCTCCTCTGCCTCCTCCTCCTCCCGTCCGACTGCCTCCTCCTCCCATCCGACTGCCTCCTCCTCCCGTCCGACTGCCTCCTCCTCTGCCTCCTCCTCCCGTCGTGTGTATCCACCATGGCTGAACATCATATACCACAGCGGGTCAAATTTACCCGTTTTTAATTTTTGTTTTATATCAGAAAATATGGGACATAGAAATAAGCGCTGAAAATGTGTAGAAGAAAAATTTCACAATTTAAAAACGTTGGAAAAAGCCAAAAAAAAAAAAAAAAAAAAAAAAAAAAGGCTTCAAAAACGTCGAAAAAAACGCAAGAAGAACCAGGCACTTTAACAATTCATTGGTGGCCTGTAGCTTCAGATTAGGGGATATTTAGGTATTGTGTTGTTATGTATGTATGTATATATGTAGTTGAGTAGCAATAACTAATAGGTTATTGTGGAAACTCTCCTGTGGCCTCGATGTGGACTCTCTCAGCCAGAGTCTGAGCAGATGTTGACCCCAGCTCAGCCACTGGCAGACTGACAGGAGTGGAGCTCTGGGTGTAGAGTGGGCGGAGCCAGGGCAGACTGTCGCCCGGCTACTGCTGTTCATTGGACCGAATGCGTCAACAGAGCCGCCATCTTGGAACAGGAGAGCCACTCCTCTTTAATGCATCAGCGTCAATGTAGACAAAATGGCTAAAGGAGATAAAATCACCATACATCGTCAATCTCAAGTGATTTTCTAAGTTTTTGTGGTTCGTTCCAAAAGGTCAGACATGTATTTATGATCGAGTGCAGAGAAAATTTAAGCTTCTGATATTAATATAATCTACTTTGTTCAAAATGTAATGCCTAGTGCTTGTAAGCCTAGGTTTTGTAGTCCCGTTATTCCACTTCATACTGCTTCCACTTAACTTGTGTGGACGTTTTCAATTTTTGTTTTCTAATAAAAAAAATATGGGATGTAGAAATAAGCGCTGAAAAATGTGTAGAAGAAAAATGTAACAATTTAAAAACGTTGGAAAAAGCTAAAAAACTGAAAAAATGGCGTCAAAAACGTCGAAAAAAGTTTTTTTTTTCCAGGTTGACAACACAAGGGCTTAGTAAACTTAAGATGAACTATCGAATACAAAACAAAGAGACTAATTAATGTGTTAATATACAAAGCATATTTATTATATTATAATTATATTATATTATTCACAGATTTGAGTCCAAACGGTAACTTCACCCTTCTGACTTAAGAGTTTATGCTTCAAAGTGAAGTTTATACCGACTGAAATGTCCAGGCTCACTCCTCCACTATTGATTTCTGCATGCATTTATTTATTTAACGATACTTAAAGTCATGTTTCGTCGTCCACAGGCCGAGTTCCGCCAGACTCCCTTTAGGAAACCTGTGATTTAAACTTCAACAGGCTGTGACAGTCCGCTCCGTTCAGTCCCTTCCCTCCAGCGGGCTCAGCAGTAGGCTACGGCCCGGGCCTCCAGCTGCGTGTTGTCGGTTTTGGCTCCCAGGAAGCGGGCAGTGAGCTCCAGATCCTGCAGCCGCTGACAGTCTCTGCTGCCCCGCTGTAGCTTCTCTCTGTCCGCCTGCTGCCGGCAAACGCAGTGGAACTTCCCACCGAAATCGACATACAAGTCGTCCTGGACTACGTGTAGATCCCCCCGAGCACCATTCTGTCTTTGGCCGGTCCGATTTGGATCAGCGGAGACCGGCGCAGCAGCGAGGCGAAGCTGTGTTTTTGCCCGGGGGAAGAGACGCTGCCGCCGGCCACGGAGCTCTCCGCCTCCCGCTGCCACCGGAGCTCAGATTGCTGGTCGAAGGCATCCTTGCTGCTTGCTGTCTCCTCTTCTTTCTGCTGTCTCCTCTTCTTTCTTCTGGCTCCTTTTCTTTGTTCTGTCTCCTCTTCTCTCTCCTGGCTCCTCTCTTATATGTGTGTCTAGAGCGGGCGGAGCAACGACAGACTATTCAACAACAGCTAACATCCGTCCGAAGGCTTAAGGTTTGTCATATTTTTTAGAAGATTACCCCTGTCTTCGACAGAAACATGAGCTTACTATTTGTTAGTTACCGAGTCATTATTTTCATAACGATACAGTGTAGAACTTTACTTTGCCGAAAGCAACCACATTTCTGCCCCCTCTGACGGCTACCACTGATGCTAATTAAGCAAACAGCCAACAAGCTAGCGTAGAGCCTATGCTTACTACAACTTTGCTTGCAGTCAAACAGCAGACTTTAGCTCTGCTTACTGGTTACTTAGCTACTTGATCTTGATCCATGGTGGTCTACGAGGAGCATTTTAGCTCAGATAATCCATTTAGCAACAGTGATTTCTAGCCAACTACGGTTCATGCATGCTATAAGGCTAAGGCTAATTTCAAGTATGATAGCGCTAATGCTAGTTGGCTAATGTAGTCTCTGAGGGAGTAACACTAAAACCGTGCTTTTATACCCATTTTTGTGAGGGTTCAATACAAACAGTTACCAGGTAACCTGTGACTAAGTATCTGAGGCAAATCACGAGACATATTCACTATGATATGAGGTATTATAACGTTTTAAAAAGATCGCTAATGCTAACCGCTAGCTAGCGCTAATTGCTGACTCATGCTGTAAGCTAGTAGCTAGTACAGCTAATAGCGGAGCATTGCACGCATTCTGTTGACAGAGTAATTAGTGTTTAGTGTAGTTAACAGACTTTGATGGTTGACAAACCACTACATTGGGATTTAACTGGTTCTGTAAAGACCTCTAGATTATACTGTTAACTGTTGGCCCTCCGTCCCTCTGGTAGGAGATACAGGCCACTGTTCCCCAAAACCAGCCGACACAGAGACGGCTTCTTCCCCCAAGCAGTCGCTCTGCTGAACGCTCAGAAATACCCCCCCACCCTGTTCTGCTCATCTACCTCATGTCTATTTCAATCCTACAGTTACAATAGTATTAATATATTACCATTGCACTGATCTGCCTTGCACTGTACTCATATTTAAATCCTAAAATCTCAGTCTATTGACTGATATTGAACTATTCCTTCCCTCTCTTTGAATATATTTTAACATTACCAGATCTTGTTCTTCTCCCCTATAGTGGTTGAATATGGATGACTTTGTTAAACTAAAGTTACCAGAATGGCAACTTCTGGAGCTGATGGACCCTTTTGCAGGTAAATATGTTATATTGTTGTACTCTAGGCCTATTATTAATATTACGGATGGTACGGTTCACAAAACCCACGGTTCGGTTCGTATCACGGTTTTAGGGTCACGGTTTTCAGTTCTGTACGGTTGTTGTTGTTTTTTCTTTACTGTTTTACTCCGGAAATATACTTCAGCATATGATATATATAGCTTAATTATCCACAATTTAGGATACAGTATTAAAAAATAGTTATGCACAAACTGAATTTGACTTTAAGCCCATTATTGTGACCATCTCTGAGGAAAGCTAGGTGAGATTTTGTTACAGCAAGAAGGAAGCCATGGATGATTTCAACAAGCTTTTCATTTATTTGGCTAAAGGAGAATGTGTATTGCCATCTACAGGAACGAACTTATGTGCCTTTTTAGCACATGAAGATTGAAATATTACAGAATTGAAATAACTTGTATTTATCAAACTACCAACTTGAAGGTGTAGCTCTTACAAAAATTGTATCCTTTGAAAGAAAAAGAGAGGAACTCTTAATGCTCCGTCTTTTGAATAAGTCAGAATACGTTTAACATAATTGCCTATAATGAGGCTATAACAATAGCAAAAACCATAAACATAAAGTGAAGCATAAGTTCAACCAGCTCAACACAAAAACAGTATCAACAATGCTATTATTCCCTGAGAGTGAGGATACATTTTTTTCACTTGAAATTAAAGTGCAGTATTTATGGCTGGAGTTCTTATCTAAACTTAAAGTGCCACTGTAATATTTCAAATATTAAAAACAAAAATGCTGGCTATCAATATAAAATGTTGCATAAAAATAAACACACTCCTCTGTTCACTTATTTTTCATATTCTTCTGCAAGAATATCAGTTTGTCCACATTTTCTGCCAAGAGGCGAGACCTCCCTGCAGTGACCATAGGGGCTTTCCGACAAGTACTCTCCGGTTGGAAAGCACCTATTGTCCCCTGCCGTTGAGAAATCGCCTTCACGTGGCACAGATGTACCTGAGACAGCGAGGTTACGTTGTGCCAGCTTAGCAATGTGAGGATACTTATGCTCATTGCTCTTCCACCATGCGAGTGCGTCTTCATCCCCAGAGATGCAGCCTGTGGCCTTGTATGAGGTGTCTGACAAAGGCTTGGTGCTTCTTTCCTCTGGCTCTGTTGTAAAAAAAAAAATCTGCCAATACCATTGCCGTGGCAGATTATTTCTGGGGAGGAGAGGTCTCTGATGGCCCTGGCTCCTGAGGACGAACTGGCCGCTTGGGCTTCACTGCCTTGACCCTGACGAGTATATGACAAAATAGCCATTTTGGAAATGTTAATAACAACAAATAGCTCTCATGGCAGCAAACAGTTATTCTCTACTGGGCAGTGGGGAATAGAAAAATACTACAAAGGCACAAATAGATGAAATATGCTTGGTTAGTCTAAAAAAAGAAAGAAGAAAACAGCAATTATCATTAGGATAATTGCTGATAAATTAACCCTTGTGTAGACTTCGGGTCACATTGGCCCGTTTTTAAATTTTAGTTTTATATCAGAAAATATCGGACGTAGAAATAAGCGCTGAAAATGTGTAGAAGAAAAATTTAAAAATGTAAAACGTTGGAAAAAGCAAAAACAAATTGTGAATAAAAGGCGTCACAAATGTCAGGAAAAAGAAGTTGAAGGGAAGACATTAATGGACAGGACCGTGGCGCTCTGCCGGCATCTGCTGACACAACGCTATACAGCATGTATTAAAATGCAAGTCACAGCCACAGAACAACCAGGTTTGTGCTTTTCCACCACTGGGATGGGGTGAGGCGGACCGTTGTGTGTTTGAATGTAGATTTTAAAAACACCCCCCTTTGAAGGCAGGTTTCAACATCATGCAGGCGTGTTTCTTTAAATTTACTTTAGATGCAAAATAAAATCTCAATACCTGCTTTTCAATGTCCACAATGTCCGTGGTGAGATCATGGTAGATTTTCTTCCAGGTCAGGCAGGGACTTGAGCCGTGGATCCAGTGCTGTGGCTCTGGGCAGATAATCCTGAACACTAGGGTCATTGTCTCTGCCTTTAAAGGAACACGCCGACTTATTGGGACTTTAGCTTATTCCCCGTAACCCCCAGAGTTAGACAAGTCCATACATACCCTTCTCATCTCCGTGCGTGCTGTAACGGCTCCAGAGACATAAGCCCATCACAGAACCTGCAGGTGAATGGTTCCAGTAATCCTACTGCTCCCAATAAGTGACAAAATAACGCCAACATGTTCCTATTTACATGTTGTGATTTGTAGAGTCACAGCGTCACGTAATCAGAATCAGAAAGGGCTTTATTGCCAAGTACGTTGCACATACGAGGAATTTGTTCTGGTGTTGTTGGAGCATGTCACACATACAGATATAAGAAGGATAAAAAGATATAAACAATATAAGTATAAACATATACACACAGTACTTATTAATAACGATAAAATAAATTTAAATAAATAGTAAAATAACATAACACACAGCCATCTTCTAACCGTAAACTAACCGGGAACTATATTCTCAGACAGGTTTGCTGCAAAGCAAATCATTCCACCGAAGTACTATATTCTTCCGCCTGAGAATATAGTTCCCAGTTTGTATACGGTTAGAAGATGGCTGTGTGTCATGTTACGTTGTTTTTTGTACACGCTGTGACTCTACAAATCACAACATGTAAATAGGAACATGTTGGCGTTATTTTGTCACTTATTGGGAGCAGTAGGATTACTGGAACCATTCACCTGCATGTTCTGTGATGGGCTGCTGCCTCTGGGGCCGTCAGACAGCCTTACGGAGATGAGAAGGGTATGTATGGACTTGTCTAACTTCTTTGATGGTGGGACTGTCCTCTGCACTTGTTGTCGTGGATTTCAGCATCATCTTCTGCAGTGGGATGATCATTGAAGCTGAGAGGGATGTTTCTGTGCTCATGAGGTTGGCTCCGTTCTTCAGAGGTTTGAGAATACATGAGGCCCTCTGCCAGTTAACACGGCAATGTCCTGGACTTTATTCTCCATATCCTTGTCCAGCAGGGCAGAATAGATGGCAGCATGTTTAGGGCCCTATGAAATCTGTTTTATTTTTGTTCAAATTCCGTGTTTTCGGATTTATTTTTAGCCTTTTCGGATTTTTCTGATTTGCTTGATTTCTTTTCACTTCTCAGCAGTATTGACCTTTAAAAACTCAGTGACACAAACTCACAATTCAGCTTTTTTTATTTAAACTGTTAATATATTTAGCAAAGAACATTCAAAATGACCTAAATAAAAGCTCTGGATGCTCCCCTATAACGACGTTGAGGACACGGCGATCTCGGTTTAGTCGACAACAACCAAGATTTTCTTTCTTTCTCTGCTTTCTTGCAGCCCTTCCTGCGTGTGCTGGTCAAAGACCGGCGGCGGGCGGGTCTGCCTCTCTGCGTGCAGCGTTTTAACAAGAAACGGACGTATCCTCTTCATGTTCTCTAGCGGTACGTCAGCTCCAGCACACGCTGCAGCAACATCTCCCCCAAACTCTCGCCTTGCATCTGTTGATGTAGTCGTTGCCTCCATGGTAACCTGGAGGGATTTTCCCGCTGGAGATTTAGCTTTGTTCTTGAGATGAACTTTTGATTTCAAATGGTTGTCGGGAGGCGCCACTCGCTTCGACATTTTTTCCCTCGCGACAAACTCAACGTGAACGTGATGACGTATGGTTACTAGGCGACAGGCTGTGCCATTAGGCCACGGTTTAGGTAGAGACCTGTCTCCGCTTGTTGTTTTAAACTGAAAAATGAGAAGGAAGTAAAAAGAAATTGTGTATTTAATGTCAACAAATTATATGCAAATTCCGCGATTCCGTCCGTGTTTCCGCATCGTGGAAATCATAGGGCCCTACATGTTGCTCCACATAACGTAACATGTCATGTGGAGTTCTAACAAGTTGTTACGTCGTGTATTAGTTTGTGAACAGGCAGTTCCAGCATTTCCCGCTTGGTTTCCAGGACATGGGCAGCTGTTGTGCTTCGGTGAGAGAAGCTAACCACCTTCCTAACCTTCCCCAGGAGTCGGGACACTTGGTTTAGTGAGATTGCACTCTTGGCTGCAAGGTTAACTGTGTGTGCCAAGCACCCGATCTGTGGCCCAAGTCCCGCTGCTAAATCAACAGCATTCACTATATTTTTAGCATTATCTGTAGTAACAGGAATTGTGCTGTGGGCCCTCTCCAGTTTCCATTCCGCCACCGCGTCTGTCAGCATTTCAGTGAGATGCTGACTGGTATGACTTTCATAAGTGGGCCGTGTTTGCAAAACGCAGCTTCTCATTTCCCAATCTGAAGTAATGTAGTGAGCGGTCACCGTGAGGCCCTGGAGGTCCATCCATCTGTAGTGAGCTACGTGGGCTGTGTCGGACAATTCTTTGTCAATATCTCCTCGTGTCTCGTCCTACAGTTTTGGAATTACAGCGGTGCTGAAGGAATATTATACCGTGGCTCGAGTACTTTCATCAGCTGACAAAATCCTTCATCCTCAATCACGCTGTACGGCTGCATATCTTTTGCTATAAACCTCCCCAGTGCTTTAGTTATGTCCTACTTATCACTGAGAGGCTGCTTAAATGCTGCGGAGAGTAGAAGTTGTTTCCTAACAGTCTCTCTCTCTCTCTCTCTCTCTCTCTCATTGGCGTGATGTCTTCTCAGATGAACTGACATATTACAAGTGTTTCCATCAGCATATTGAATGCATGTTGCACAATACATGCACACAGTGGCAGTTCTATCTGTTGTTTGATCTCCGCTGTCATCACAGGTAACATGAGATCCTAAATGTTCCCACACACCAGACTATATACGACGCTGGAGCATCCTCCAGCTCAGGGCAGCCTTCATTTTCTCTCCACCTGACATCTCTACACGTGAGGTGACCTGCAGCACTCCATCCATACTGCCCTTTTACTGTCTATGTCCAGTTTGTCCACACCTCCCTCGTCTTTCGCGCGGAAAGGAAGAACACTGTCTGAGGTCACGTTCGGACACGAGGCTACATTGCGCGTGCGTCGGACCGTGCGGCACGCACACGCTCCGAACCGAGACAAGCCAACCGAGCGGTTTGGATGTTTTTTCATGAACCGTACCACCCCTAATTAATATTATAAAAAATGAGTTACCCTATCCTTATGATCTCTCTCTCTCTCTCTGTCTCTCTCTCCCTCGCTGTCTCTCTCTCTGTCTGTCTCTCTCTGTCTCTCTCTGTCTCTCTCTCTCTCCCTCTCTGTCTCTCTCTCTCTCTCTCTCCCTCTCTGTCTCTCTCTCTCTCTCCCTCTCTGTCTCTCTCTGTCTCTCTCTCCCTCTCTGTCTCTCTCTCTCTCTCTCTCTCTCTCTCTCTCTCTCTCTCTCTCTCTCTCTCTCTCTCTCTCTCTCTGTCTCTCTCTGTCTCTCTCTCCCTCTCTGTCTCTCTCTCTCTCTCTCTCTCTCTCTCTCTCTCTCTCTCTCCCTCTCTCTCCCTCTCTGTCTCTCTCTGTCTCTCTCTCCCTCTCTGTCTCTCTCTCTCTCTCTCTCCCTCTCTGTCTCTCTCTCTCTCTCACACACACACGCACACACCTCTCTCACATACACATTTTCTCTCTCTCTCTCTCTCTGATCTTATTATTTTAGTTTTGATGATATATAATGTTATTAATTCTTCTACATCTCCCCTCTCAGGTAGTGCAGGACTTGGAGGTCCTTCATAAAGATCATCAGACTAAATGTTTGTGATCTGGAGAAGCTCCTGATGTCTTCAGGATGAGGACTGTCTGACGCCATGAAGGCCTTCATCTATCTTCAGCCTGTGAGTATTCCTAGACTCACACAGCCCCTTAAGGTCCTGACCCCCCAACCAGACGGCCGACCGTCGGCAGGAAAGGCCGTCTGACTGATCGGTCTCCTCGAGTTGGTCCAAAAAGTTCCTCAGAACACACCGAAGAGACTCAAGTCACCGACCTCGCCAGACGGTCAGACGGCCGGTTATCATCTTAGACCAGGGGGGTCAAACTCATTCTCACCGAGGGCCAGACATGGAGACATTATTGATCTGATTTTGTTACTGCATATCACTTTTTTTAACATTTTGGTAGCTTTTTCCCTAATTTTTGTTGTTTTTGTTCTGACTTTTTTGTGTTTTTCTCAGACATTTGTCACCTTTTTTGTAAATTTGTTGCTTTTTGTTGACATGAAGCCCTCCAAAAGTCATCAAAAGAGTTCCTTAGCCATCGTAGAATTTAGCAAATAAAGAAAAACAATGATTACATTTTAGTTTCACAGCCTGAATATGAAATCTCTCTCTCAGCTGACGGGAGAATTTCGGAGTCTCAGTCGGCAAATCTGCCAAATTCTGCTTTGAATGTCAGATAATTACAGTTTAAAAACCACTTTCCTGTGTTTTTGGTTTGGCGCACAACTAGGCGGGTCAAAATCTATTGTGAACCCAAATTGATATACGGGCCGGATCTAAATCTGCAAGGGGCCGGATTTGGTTTAAGTTTGTAAGTTTATTTGATTAGGACAATGCACATTAATCAACATTTCTGTAAATGCGCCAGTGTTAGCCAGTCGGCTAATTTTCAACTGTGCTGTCACCGTGCTGCCCGCTGGGCTTAGTGTGTCTCGTGTCTCTTTAGATCTAGAGATGCAGGTCTTGTAATTGTAAAAATCTGTTAGAAAACATCAGCTGTCAGCTGCTCAGAGTCTTTGTCATTCATGTTCTTGATTTGTGGAATATTATAATTTGCAGGTGAGAACAGACAGCAGAGCAGACCAGGCCGTACCTACACCCCTTGTGTTGGGAGGAGAGGAGAGCTGCTCACAGCCAATCACTGCTCTCAGAGGGCCGGACAGAGAGGTCACAGCCAATCACTGCTCTCAGAGGGCCGGACAGAGAGGTCACAGCCAATCACTGCTCTCAGAGGGCCGGACAGAGAGGTCACAGCCAATCACTGCTCTCAGAGGGCCGGCCCTGGAGCAGGACAGAGAGGTCCAAGCTCTGGTTTCTGGAAACGCTCATGTGATAAGGGAATTGGCCTTGTTATTGTTATTCCAGTTTTTCTCTTTAAATGAGTAAATGAAATATTGTTCAATAAAATCAGTGACATTAATGAAGTGTATGCATCATCTATTATTATTAAAAATATAGGGTATTTCATAGATTAATTGAACTAACAGAAGAGAAAGGTGTGTAGTTTCTATGTAACAGCTGAGTGCTGCCCCCTGCTGGACCAACTGTTAAACTACACACAGACCTTTCTCTTCTTTTAAGATGTAGTTTTCTCTGATTGGATTCACTATAAATGTCACGTTATTTCTGATTAGAATATACTTCACATGTGTGGTGTATTTCAGTTGCAGCACTGTGTTGCCGCTGTATGGAGAAGGAACTTCGTAGACACTGCTCTTGGTATAAAAAGGTTTATTACATCAGAGTTTTCAGCATCAATTTACAGACCCATGGATATCTGGAGAGACGACCGACCCAATCTTCAAAATTTGTCGCTCTGCCTTTTCTTTGTGTGAACAACATATATATCTCAATGCATTGTATCAACATAGGACGTAATTTTGTAAGTATATCATTGGACGGATAACTGACCAATCAATGCCTGTTATCTGGCACAATTCCAAAAAAGGTCTCTTCTGTCTTGGGGGGACCTCTACTCATGTTAACAATTTCCAGATGTTCTCAGTAAATGTAGAGTAAAGTTCATGCATCCTCCTTATACCAAAAACTTAGATCACAATGGTAAATAGTCAGATACCACACATGCAACGTGTCAACTACAATAGATTTAGTCTAATTTTTAAGATTTTTTCCACATTTTCTACATATGTGTTGCTTTTTCTGCTGTTTTTGACACATAATGCAGCTTATTAAGCTTTTAAATTGTCTTTATCTTCTTCTATTCACTGTAAATGTCATGTTTCTATTTCATATTGTGTACATCACATGCATCATCTGGTAGATTTAGTCTCATTTTTTGAGTGTTTTCTGAAGTTCTCGGCTGCTTTTAGGAACCAAAAGGCTGCTAGCTTCTTTTCTTCTTTACTACTAAAACTCCCTAAATAATAATTCTAAATGTTTTGAGGGGGACAAATCTCCCTCTTCTAAACTTTGGAGGGACATATCCCCTGCTCCCCCTGAAATCTTCCTGCCTATGAACTAAATATTCACATCAAACCCAACTTGGAGTAATTCCAACGTCAGTTTTTATTGAACGACAGAGTGAAGAAGGACCCAGACGAGAGTCCAGCCTCTGACAGATGTTAGGAGGTGTTTAAGGCACTTCAACTATCCACAGAATCTCACATTCAGACATTCATCATGATGTTAGTCAGCGCTGGGACAAGTATTCAGATTACTGCAGTAGAAGTACTAATACCACACTGTAAAAATACTCTAATACGAGTTAAAGTGTGTAAGTATCATCAGGAAAATGTAGTTAAAGTATTAAAACATTGTAGAAAGGGTGAAGGATCCAACCAGTTGTGTGTTTAATGGTACACACACACACACACACACACACACACACACACACACACACACACACACAGAGCTCTCTTAAAGGAGCTGCAGGACCATTTTACAACAAATGCCTTATCGCGCTGATGTGACCGAGCCCGACCCGAACCCGACCATCATTTCTAAATATCTGTCCGAACCCGGCCCATCGGGCTCGGTTCAGGTATCCATGCCTTAACACATACACACACACACACACACACACACACACACACACACCTTTCTTTCAGTCGCACCTGAGGACAACCAGTTGTGTGTGTAATGGTCTAATCATCTCAGCTGGACTTGTAGGCAGTTATATTGTTGGCTAGTTTCATATTTTCATTTCTTTAAGTCCATGTACTTAGTTACATCCCAGCTGTGAGATGTTGGTTCCCAGTCAGACACACGCCACCGAGATGTAACCAGGAGCTGCTCCAGGATCAGTCGTCATCACATCTGCCCTCCGGCGAAACATCTGGAGACTTTAAACTCACCGCGGCGCTCTGGTGATCCGACGTGTGCTGTGTTTGTGAAGGCCGAGTCTGGAAGAAGAGAGACGAGAAGTCAGCTCCGTCAGCCTACAAACTTTCAAAGTAGGAAATCTGAAGTTGTCTGGAACAAGTTAGTTCTACTAACAAATATTTAGTGCTTGTTACTAACGTAGCCCCACAGTTTCCCTTGGATTAGGGTGGAGCCTAAATTAAAGTTGCAGCTGTCACCGTGGTCCTGCCCGGCACCCTGCTACACCATGAACTAGCCTTTTTTTTAAACATAAAAACATCCACAAAATCACCATCACCAAACCCACCAGACTCCATGTAAATAATCAGTACTTTTATTATCGTAAAACACACTTCATTCAAAGTGGACAGAAACTAAATAAAACTACCAAAAGCCGTCTTGGTTCATCTTTCCACTGTTCCAACAATCACACACACACACACACACACACACGCACACACGCACACTCACACACACAAACACACACACACACACACACACACACACACACACATAGAGACACACACACACGCACAATATAAGATAAATGAAATCACCATCACCAAACCCACCAGACTCCATGTAAATATTAGTGGTTTTATCATCGGAAAACACACTTTATTCAATGTGGACAGAAAAACAATAAAACTTCAAAAAAGCCGTCTTGGTTCATCTTTCCACTGTTCCAACAATCACCACTCTGGTTTGGTTGAAATAAACCCTTAATTCACCCATTTACATGTGGAAATATGCTGGCTCTATACACGCTAAAAGTCCTGATTATTTACATGGAGTCTGGTGGAGATATGCTGGCTCTATACACACTAAAAGTCCTGATTATTTACATGGAGTCTGGTGGAGATATGCTGGCTCTATACATGCTAAAAGTCCTGATTATTTACATGGAGTCTGCATGGAGTGGAAAGCCCCCCTGACTGATTTATATTCCATTATATTTCTATTGCCATCTGCCTTCTGAATTTTGTGTTTTCCTTCACATAAATGAAGATGTTTATTAAGGTACAGACCCATTCTGAGCCAGGAAATGACCTGCTAGCAGCTAGATAGTTGTGTTTGTCTTTATGGCTATAGTAGTGTCTCTGTGTGTGTATGTGTTGTTGATGTGTGTCTATGCACCTGTGTCTACTGTGTATGATATACTTGTGTTATGTTTTTCTCATGCCATCAACCTGCCAGCTGTCCTGATCTGGAACAGTGGTTGTGTCCTACTTGTCTACATCTATGTCTTTCTTGTTTTATGTGTATTTGTTGTATTGTTGTAGCGTATCTGCAACGACTGCAGATGAAAATTAGCCTGTATGGCTAAATCTGGCACATTTACATGTTGGACTCTGTTCTCCTGTTGATTAATGTGTGTTGTCCCTTTAAATAAAGAAATCTGAAATCTGATTTGGAGTCATCCGACAGCTTCAGGTGAACCCCTGTGAACCCCCAGTTTATATTTCATCCTGTTCATGCTGAACACACAGTCTGGAAGAAGACGTGTCTGTGTGTGTGTGTGTGTGTGTGTGTGTGTGTGTGTGTGTGTGTGTGTGTGTGTGTGTGTGTGTGTCCCACCTGTTTGAAGAGAGCGTAGATCTTCAGTTTGGCCTCGTTCCCCGGGTCGTTCTTCAGCGTTGACAGTTTGTTCTTGGCCTGCTCAAACTGCTCCACCGTCGCTGCTGCAAAAATATGAAATTTAACGCCAACTTCACGGCCATATAATGGAAAATCAGCATGGAATTAAAGTCAGAGAAAAGAAGTATTTACCAAGTAACGTTACCTGAATATAATAAAACATTTGTCACAATTAGAGCTCTTTTGCTACGAAACTAAAAATACAAAATAAAGTAAATTAAACTGTAGCCACACAGAGTATTTATTATTTACGTTACGGCATTTATTTATAATCCCACGAACGGAGAAGAACAAATGAACGGTTCACCGCTAAAGGGTTTTTTCACTTGTCTGGTCGGGGAAGTAAAAAAAAAAAACATTCAACTTGCCCGAAGTCAATTTTTACTGGCCCCTATACAGTTAATTTTTTTTGAGGAAAAATGTCGAAAAACAATGTTTAAAAAACCATCATAAAAAGCATCAAAACTGTAAAAAAAAAAATTCTAAAGAACGTCGAAAGCATCAAGCTACAACTCAACTCTTGATTGGCCAACGGCACATTCATAATCAAATGATTATGATACGATGACGCCTGAATGGGCCAGCAGGTTGTTATATTTACTTGCCCCGGGCCGTCGGGCAACACTTATTGTTGACCCCTGAAACGTAAGACCTTTAATAAAAGAAAGTTCTGGGGCGTTCATTGTTTGAGTTAGTAGTATACAGCTGTTATACATCATATCATCATACAGAGATAGTAGTATACAGCTGTTATACATCATATCATCATACAGAGATAGTAGTATACAGCTGTTATACATCATATCATCATACAGAGATAGTAGTATACAGCTGTTATACATCATATCATCATACAGAGATAGTAGTATACAGCTGTTAAAACATAATAAAATATATGACACACTGGTATCAGATCAGTACTCGGTATCGGCCGATACGCAAGTTCAGGTATCGGCATCGGTATCGGGAAGCAAAAAATGGTATCAGACCATCTTTAATATTAAGACTTATTTAATACTTTTAAGACCCCGTGGGAACCCTGAAGACGTTAGTTGAAGAAGTAGATGGCGAGGAGCTGAAGGTGATGATGTTTGGGATGCAGGTGGAGCAGCAGATACTCACCCATCATAGGAGAGGCTGTGGTGTGGAGCTTCAGACTGGGACCAGTGGAGAACCGGACCAAGCTGCTGACACAAGACAACATTTACCGACTGCACGCTTACAGGACCGCCTTAAAGCTGTTGCATGCTTGTTGCGTTCAGCGCGCCGACCGCAGTGTGAACAACCGAGACGGATTTGATGCGACTTTTACGTCAATCTACATCGACATTTGTCCCACTTATGTTCCTGAATTGAGTGTCCTGCCGTAGGAGTCTTGAGGAGAGGCGCTGACAGAGATAATCAAAAGTTGCCCTCGACATTCGAAGGTTTTGTCTGCGTCTCTGTGAAGCTATTCCCAACGCAGTCCCACCACTCCTGGCTTCGGCTCTGCCTCCACACAGACCTCTGGAGGGAATTTGCAGCCATAACCCCGCAAAAGGCCAATTTGTCTCTTCATTGTTCTCCTCAGCACCTGCTCATTAATGTTACGGCTGCCATTGCACAAACATTTTGAAATAAAAGACAAAATGCTGACTCCCTCCATAACCTCCCTAACTTTTGTAACAGCGTGCTGCGTCTGATGTCATTGTTATTGTTCTTTTGATCATGCGGGTCAGTTCAAAACCACAAAGTTCACACTGGAATCTGATATAGGCCACATTTTAAAAGGTCATGAGATCAGCCAAATAAAAAATCAGATCTGAGCAAAAAAATCCAAATTAAGCATTAAGACTTGCAGTGTGAACGTAGCATTGTTACAAAACCTTGGTGGCACACGGCTCAGCGATCACACCCTCCACGCACCATCGTCCAGGCCGTGTTAGCGTCATAGCGCCGACCGCACCGCACCGACGGCGCTGAACGCAACAAGCATGAATCAGCTTTATGTGGCTTCTGGTCCATGTTTGCTTTACTGTTAGTTTTATAATGTTTTACTATGTGTGACATTTCGAAAAGCCTAACCAGGGACTTTGATTTGATTTACTGGGATTAGCATGAGCCACAGCTATTCTTCCTGGAGTCCACCCAAAACTTGTGCATCTACACATTACTGTGTATAATTACATTAAAAACAACCACCAAACAACACAACATTCAGTACTTCACAGAAACAACAACAAGGACTGCAAATTAGACTATACTGCTAGAAGTCCCAGATACATTACAGCTGTTGCACTTTCAACATTTTCGCTTTATCTGAAGTTTTTGTCGCTTTTTCTGAAGTTTTTGTCACTATGATGGCTGAGGAACATTTTTGCTGACTTTTTTGGGGCTTTATGTTGACCAAACTGTAAGTGAGAAGACTAATTAGATCCGGAAATGTCCCAGGTTTTCACTGTGACTGACAGACCCGAAATTGGAATGAAATAGTCGTGCACCCTACACGCACAGGCTCAAGACAGCCAGAGCAAGCCTCAGAGCTCAGAGATGTTGTAGAATGAATGCCCATTTTACAATACTAAAATTACTGTTTATTTACATGGAGTCTGGTGGGTTTAGCGAATGCAATTTCGCAGACTTTTTATGTTTTAAAAAAGGATCTTACTCTTTAACAGAAAGGTCGACCTCCTAAGAAATCCTTTCCATAATGTTGTCAGACACTTATAATATTAATCTGAGTCTGTCAGCGGCAAAACGAGCACTTTATGAACGTAAATACAAGCTGGACAATTGTCCTATTAACTCACATTGTAGCTTGTTTCACCGCTGCCGACTGCAGCGATCTCGTTTAATACTGGACCAATGTCAAAGAAAACTGTATCTGATACTCAATGAGCTGTTGCAGAAACAAGCCCAGCGTGAAGCAATAAAGCAAAAGCTGTCAGATACATGTAGTGCAGTAACCATGACAACATTTCCCTCTGAGGTGTAGTGGAGTACAAATATGAAGTAGCAGCAGGGCTGATTCTAGGATCAGACCTTCAGGGGGGCTCAGCCCCTAATGAGAATGGGACATGGATATAGTGGATGTAAAAGTGTTAATCTGCAACATGAAATTACCAACTTCTTCACAACTGCACTCCTGCTCTCCCTCTGACAGATAGAGACTCAGCCAAAGGGCCAAAATTATAATGTATTCTCATGTAAACTATTTATGTCAGCACAGACATGGTTGGGGTCGGCTGGCTGTGAGTCTTTGTTTGTTTTCTGATTTCCTAGTGCCTATTTTATTTCCACCGTCAGTTTTCTCTGTTTGCTTTGCCTCTCTCTGTGTCCCCTGTGTTTTCCCCTCCTCCCGCCTGCTCCTGCCAGCTGACGCGCACCTGCTCGTCATTCCACCATCACCTCTCCCGCCGTACACACCTGCCAGCCATCTACAGTCAAGCCCAGTGTATGAACCCCGGATCCACTCACCATCTTCGCTTGATCGTTGCTTCAGTCATTCTGGTGACACGCAAATACAAGCTCTCTGAGAGAACTCTAGCACTTACCTGTCCTTGTCTGTCGCTGACTCTTTTTGTTTTTTCCCTGCAGCCATTCTCTCAACCCACTTCCAATACCTCCAGTCGGCTGGCCTCACCATTCGGTCCCCCTCCCACGGCTCCCTACTCCATCCTGCCTCTGCTCCTGTACTGCCCTGCCTTCGCTTCAGCTTCCAGCCACCCTCCGCCTCGACTCCCATCTTCCCCGGACTCCAGTGCCTCCTCTTCGGCTCCCTTGGTCCCGGTTTCCCCGCGCACCCCAAGCTCCCTCCCTATCCTATCCCCTGCTAGCTCCCTCCCTATCCTATCCCCTGCTAGCTCCCTCCCTATCCCATCCCCTGCTAGCTCCCTCACCATCCTATCCCCTGCTAGCTCCCTCACCGTCCTATCCCAGCCCCAGAGCCCTTACTCCTGTCCTCGGCGTCCGCCTCCCCACTCCTTCCACTCCCTTCTCCCTCAATAAAACTTATTTTTTCCTGCTGAGCCTGGCGTTTGGGTCCATTCTGTCTTCATCACAACAGGCTTAGCCAGTGTATCCACCATAATGGTTATTATGTTGCCAGATTCCAGACAATCCCACTTATTTGTATATATAGCAGGGGATATATATATATATATATATATATATATATATATATATATATCCATCCCCTGCTATATATACAAATATCTCCCACTTACAAATATGAATATATAATTCTATTACTGGTATGCTTCCTAGTGACATTAATGCAAAAATATGAAGAAAAAACTATTCCACCTGTGCGTGCATGGTTATAATTCTGAAGTGCAAAATAGTTCAGGCTACAGCACAAATATTTCCATCCATAGATAAGAATAATTAAGTCTTACCTCTGAATTTCTTTTCAAAGTGAACCAGATTGATGCGTTAATTTAAACGTTAAAATAGACAAAACTTTTCCTACAGAGGAGCATGCCCATGGACCCCCCTAGGGTGCAGCTCTAGGTCTAGTGACGTCCCTGGGGCAGTGGCCCCAGTTTTAAGTTTTATAAAGATAAAAACATTAGCTTTTTTGGAGGTATTTACGCTTCTGAGCTGAAAATGTCCCCGGATTTTGTCTCAGAAGTCTGGTCACCTTAGTTTTTATCTCTTTGGTATCCAGGCTGAGGTCATTCAGTCTGGCGACCAGCTGGAGTGTCATGGCGGCTAGTCCACCAAGGAGTGGCGTACGTAGCCCATCCACAACGTAAACTTCCTTTTCTTGAGGAAGGACACATGGCTCAAAATCACACACACACTCTGTGTTGTATACGTGTTGTACACACACACACACACACACTCTGTGTTGTCTACATGTTAGAAATCACGTATGTTTGAACTGGTTGGCTTTCCGTATTCAGGGCGCTGTGTGAGCACGCTCGCCGCGGCTGCGAGCCGCTCATGAACACGTTCGGCTTCCTGTGGTCCGAGCCGCTGCGCTGCCGGAACTTCCCGGTGCACGGCGCCAGAGAGATCTGCGAGGGACAGAACACCACCGACACACGCGGCGACACGCCCGACCCCAGCCCCGGCATCGAACCGCTGACCGACTCCAGCCTTGGCATCGAACCGCCGACCGACCCCAGCCTTGGCATCGAACCGCCGACCGACCCCGGCCTTGGCATCGAACCGCTGACCGACCCCAGCCCCGGCATCGAACCACTGACCGACCCCAGCCTTGGCATCAAACCGCCGACCGACCCCAGCCTTGGCATCAAACCGCCGACCGACCCCGGCCTTGGCATCGAACCCATTCCCCTCCCCCCCGCAGCTCAGGGTGAGCGCCTAAACATAGTCGAGTTTTTTATTAGTATCATTTCTATGGTTTTATCTACACACTCACCCCACGTTATAAATGACATTTGATGTATTTATTTTGTAATACTTAATCAATTAACACATTCTGTGTGTACTCTCAACTCGCCATCCTCTGTTATAATCAAAACATACTTTAGATTTAAAACATCTCTGTTACATGTTATTACATGTTAACTGTCAGAAGTAGATTAGGTAATGCTGCTCCTCTCTGGGCGTTTCCTCTTGTTTCCTGTTTAAAGTTTACTTTCACTTTCTCACCGTGTGGAGCTCCAGCTGAAGGTAATTTAACTCGTCTGTAACGTTTAAAATATACTTTAATTTAAACTCTTTAAAACATCATCTGGCACTGTTTAAATTCCCTTTTTGTTAAACATAATGAAAGTAAAATGTTTAGTCTTTTTGTGTGTGTGTGGGTGTCAGAGATGTTCACAAGTCATTTTTTGGAAGTCCAAGTCGAGTCTCAAGTCTCTGGTCATCTGATCTGTCCCTAACACCGTATTGTTAAATCTTATGAATTCATAGCATGTCCTGTAGCATCCATCCAGACAGTCCAGTATCAAAATCAGTTTTAGGATAACTTTATGGGGTCTGCTTAACACATCCCTCTACCCCTCAGACCTGGTGAAATATTAACCTAAATCTGTCACATCATATGGATACAACTATACAGATACAATGTGCCTGTTCCCAGCATTAGCACAACACTTAGCGATGGTTAGCTTGTTACCTGTGGTGATATATGCTAAATGTAACGTCTCCTTCACATTAGTGTGTGAGTGACTGACCTATCTGGGTGTGTTTTGAGATGCCTGATGAAGTTCGACGTTGTTGATCCGGCATCATTTATCTTGGTGCCACACACCTTGCATGTAGCTGTTGACTTACTGCCTCTGTTTACCAAGTTATTGAAAGCAAAACTAATGACAAAAGGCACAACTCGCCATCGTCAATGCATTTGAGTGCCCCGCACATCAGGCATAACGCATGCGTTACGTTGCACATTATGTCAAAGGGCCGGGGACATGAGGCTCGTCATACGTTTCCCCAACGTATATGTGCCAATAAAAGAAAATAGAAATACATGAATATATTTAGATTTAAAAAGCAATAATTGCATGAAAACAGGTTGTTGACGAGTCTCGAAGCTCGAGTCTGAAGTCTTTTGGGTCGAGTCCGAGTCAAGTCTGAAGTCAGCTGTTTGTGCGACTTAAATGCGACTCGAGTCTGAGACTCAGAGTCCCATCTCTGGTGTGTATGTGTGTGTGTGTGTGTGTGTGTGTGTATTTAACAATCATTTTGTTGCAGAAAATGACATTTTTACTTCCCGTGGCCAATCAGTTAAAAGCACTATTAACCTCCATAGATGTGTGGAAAGTCCCTCGTGTTGCATTCACGGGACAAAGGAAGAATAAATTGTTCCAGATGAGCCAGGTCTGCGCAGAATCGATCACCGGCGATCGCCGCCCAATGCATGCTGGTTAGATTTGTGCCTGACTTGATCCCGACTTGCTCTGACGTTATGCACACGTGGGCAACAATAACCTCACGAGATCAAGGCGGCCGCAGGTTTGAGAGCAGGCAGCGCAGTTGCTTTTCACCAACTGCAAGACCCAGGCGGACCCAGGAGCATGCTGGGAAACGCCGGCCTCTCAGCTGATCTAACAGCTGATTGGTTCAGAATCAACTCAACATGATGACGTTTTATATAAACTTTCTTTTATTTTGAATTGGAGGGATTTTAACTGCTATTTGTCTGATTTAAAGGCTTATTAATTAAAATCAGCAACAGATCGCATGTAGAGCATTTTGACAGCTACTCTGTCTTAATAAAAACAACTGGAGACTTGTGTATAAACTGATAACATTTTATTAAATCGGAATCAGACCTAACAGGATGTGAGTGTTTCTGTGACTTCCTGCTCCGCCCCCGGCTGCTGCCGCCTGCTCTCGTCCACTCTACAGGCGAGGAGCAGTTCATCTCCAACGAGCCTACTGACAACAACCACAGTTACACAGAGAGAAGAAACAAAGCTCTTATTGTGAAAATCTGCTTCCTGATAGGTGGAGCTGTGACTCATCAGAAAAAAAACAACTCATCTGAGTACTTCTTCATCAACTCTTCTTCATCACCTCTTTGGACTGTTTGAAGAAACTGTAAGTTGCTGTTTGGTACTTTAACAACACGTTAGTCTTTGGTCTCTTCAGGGTTAGTTTCTGGCTCTGTAATGTTAAATATAATGTTTCTACTTCTCTTCTTATTTCCTGAGAAATTTTGGATGACTCTTGTGTCTTGTGTTCATACTACAACATCTAAATGTTGTATTATGAACTACTACAGAGGAGGTTTTAAATACTTTGCCAGGTGTTTATACGTCTGTCTGTAACAATTTGAAATGTGGGAATGAATCGATGTTTCTGAGTTGGGGTGGTAATGGATTCCAGAGACGGGGAGCAGAGCGGCTGAATGCTCTGCTCCCCGTGGTGGTGAGACGGGCGGAGGGGACAGACAGGTGTATGGAGGAAGAGGATCTGAGGGAGCGGGAGGTAGTGGGACGCTGGAGGAGATCAGACAAATATGGCGGGGCGAGGTTGTGAATGGCCTTGAATGCAAACAGGAGGACTTTGAATTGGATACGGAACTGGACCGGGAGCCAGTGGAGCTGTTGGAGGACAGGAGTGATGTGATGGGTGGAGGGGGTTCGAGTTATGATGCGGGCAGCTGAATTCTGGACCAGTTGAAGTTTATGGAGGGATTTGTGAGGGAGGCCGAAGAGGAGAGAGTTGCAGTAATCCAGACGGGAAGTGACGAGACTGTGGACAAGAATGATGCAGTGTGGGGGGTAAGGGAGGGGCAGAGGCGATTGATGTTACGTAGGTGGAAGTAGGCAGACCGGGTAATGTTATTGATGTGGGGTTGAAAGGATAGTGTGCTGTCAAGGATGACACCCAGACTCTTGACCTGGGGGGTGGGTGAAACGGGGGAGTTATCAATAGTTAGAGAAAAACTGTCGGTTTTGGATAGAGTGGATTTGGTGCCAATGAGGAGAACCTCGGTTTTATTGCTGTTTAATTTCAGGAAGTTTTGGGTAAACCAGGTTTTTATTTCAGAGATGCAATTAGTAAGGGAGGTGGGGGGGGAGAGTGGATGAGGTTAGTTATAGGAACAGTCCACTTCTAAACAGTTCTACTAACTAATCAAAACCAAAACTGGTTTTTACATTTGCATTCTCACTGGCCAAGTGGTCATAGGAACTGGTAGGAGGGGTAAGAGAAAGTTGTCTGAATGCCAGTGTAGACCTTTAGTGATGATAACACAAACATTTCACAAGAATGTCAACAGGTGTGATGAGATGGCTGTGTCAACACAGAATACCTTTTGTTATTATAACACAGCCATCTATCCACCACAATATTTAGTTATGATACCACAGCCATTTAACCTGCTGCTGCTCTTTTTAATCAAGCAGGTAGGCCTACCTTCATGTGTGCATGTACAAATAACTGTAGTAACCCACTTTTCTATTAAATATTTTATTTATATCAAAGTAAAACACAACACAGCAAACTTTAGAGTGCAAAGATAAACTGAAGACCTGTTTACAAAAGTAGAAGGCATGCTAAACAGTGAAGTTAAAAAGATGTGGGAAAGGGAAAAGAGCCTGCCCTGAAGTAGGAGCTGAAAGAGTTACAGGAACTGTGGTCAGAGGAACTTAATAATCCCCAAATTGGTCCAGTTGGAACACGAGAAAAACAATGTTCTAGGAACTGCAAAAATCCCTCCGGTCAGAAAGAGACTCATGTGAAGTCATACTTTTACTTCAGTAACATGTCTGAATACTTGCTTTAATCTCAGAAGGAAAGCTTGTACTTCTTCTTGTCCTCCATTTATCTGACAGCGTGTTACTCTGCACATTCACAGTTTACACACAAAGTCTGAATCAGCAGTAAAACCTGATGTAATGTTCCAGAGAATCAGCTCTCTCACTGCTACTTCTACATCAAGTACATTCAGTAACAGAGCAGGACGTTGGACTGAGTATTTTCATATTATAAAATAATGGTTAGTTGCAGCCCTAGAACTTAATGAATCAGGACTTATCCTAATCATGTTCACTATACACATCATCACTATTCATCTGCCCGCTGCACATAGACTATATTATGTTTTACCCATCCTGCACTCAACCATTCAGCCTCTTTTCTCTCATGTTAAACTACTATTTAGTTTATATTTGTTTCTGTATTTGTTATTTATTTCATAATAATGTTTAATATGTGTTTACAGTATGTATGCACCAACCACCGAGGTAGATTCCTCGTCAGTGTAACTTCCAGTGGCAGAAATTTAGAGGAAAGGCCAGATGGTGAAGTCAGCCTTCAGCTGGTAGTTTGTTGATTTGGACAGCAGGTGGAGCTCCAACACACACACACACACACACACACACACACACACACACACACACACACACACACACACACACACACACACACACACACACACACACACACACACACACACACACACAAAAATGGATACACTCACTCTTAGAATAACTCATGTGGTTTCCTGTAAGTGAAGAGGGGGAGGAGCAGATCAGGTCCATGAGAACAGGAAGAGTAGAGTCAGCTGAGACTCCATTTAGTGTGAAGAGATCAGAGCAGGAGGAGGAAACTGAAGGCTGAGGCAGGGTGAGTGCTAATCCAACATTTATTTAAACCTGCTGTAGACCGAGAAAACACAGATTTAAAGATAACTGACGGAGTTCTGGATGGATTTATTTAACTGTGTGTGTGTGTGTGTGTGTGTGTGTGTGTGTGTTCTTCCAGTTTTGGTTGTGACTTGTATAAACTTGTTTCCTCTAAATATAGTGAGCTCCCAGTCAGTGTTCCTGTTTTACCTCTCAGACTGACTTCAGATCAGAAGATGAGTGATTTGGAGGAAGAGGAGGACGGAGCAGAGTCTGTAGTATCTGGCTGTCAGTCTATGAAGAGTGACCGGTCCATA
Organism: Sander lucioperca; assembly: GCF_008315115.2. Taxonomy (NCBI): domain Eukaryota; kingdom Metazoa; phylum Chordata; class Actinopteri; order Perciformes; family Percidae; genus Sander; species Sander lucioperca. Next base: position 5,790,108 of record NC_050195.1, on the reverse strand, counting down.
GGAGAACCTCTATACTTCAGTGCTGAACCTGGACCCTCAGACACAAAGTAAGAGAACTGATACCAACTCATTTATATGACTCATTTTCAGGTTCATCTGCCAAGATTTTCTGTGCTAATGTTTCGGTTGATTTTGTGCTTGTATAATAAAGTTTATTTACTAACTAAAGTTTAACAAACTTTCCATGACAGAGAGGAGAAATCATTTGTTCCATCTTCCTCTTTGAATCTGTGACAGCTGTCAGTCACCGAGAAAAACTGTCATCTAATCTAAAGGATTAATATACATTTTTAATCCCAATTATTGACAGAATTTTGTTTGTTTAGAGAATTGGCTTTACATTTTTTTTATTTTTTTTTTATCAAGGATTAAAGCAATAAAAATAAAACCTCTTGGTGTTTGCAGTGTCCAGAACAAGAGACGGAGAGCAGAGTCTGTAGTATCTGGCTGTCAGTCTATGAAGAGTGACCGGTCCATAGGACAACCTCTGAACTTCAGTAAAGAACCTGGACCCTCAGACACAAAGTAAGAGAACTGATACCAACTCATTTATATGATGCATTTTATGTTTCTTCCGCTAATGTTTCTGTGATTTTGTGTTTGTATATTAAAGATCTATAAGTTCTCTCCACAATATATTGTTCTTGAAGGTGAAGAACAAACATCAGTAGTAACAAACAGTAGTAATAAAAAGGAGCAGAATTGGTCCAATGTAGATTTGGGCCACATGTATTCATTTGATAGTTGACAGTCGAAGAGACAGAAAACAGAATGACTTACAGAGAAGGAACCAGTCTGGACCTGAACCTGAGACTCCTCTGTTACATGTTGTGTGTCTGAGACTGCTGGTGTACCTCAATATTCAGACTACTTCTAACCTCAGTTCAAACCTGACGGACTCAAGCTAAGCTGCTCAAAGTGACTGGGAAACAGAAAAGGACATAATCAGCTCTCTTTAAGGGAGGACTTTTACTGTGAAGGAGCTGCAGGAAGTCTTGAGTGCGTTTTAATAAACAAACTACAGAATGTTCAGGAAAATCTCTTTGGTGTTCGGTGATGAAGCTGGAAATTAAGATTTTCTGACACGCTGGAGTTATCTAAGTTATTTTCTTTATTCTTTTGCAAAAGAAGGAGACATTCTGACAGAGTGACAAGCAGTCTGTGAGTGTATCAAAGGAGACAAAGAAAACTCAGGGTTTTTACAGAGTGAGCATACAGAGGGAGGGACTATACTTCTTGTTGACTAAGCTCGTTTTACTGCTGATTCTTGAACTTTTACTGCTGAGTCTGTACTGTTTCAAAAAAGACTACTCCAGGCTATTGAAGTTGGCTCTCTGCCAGGTGCTACCAAGTGTGGAGTCTACATGACAGAGAGGGAGGCCGCGTAGCCTCCGCAGCTGTTATTAGTGTTTATGAAAGCAGGAGAGTTTAGATAAAAGGAACATTTTCATTACAGACTGAATTCAAACAGAACAGTAACAACACTTTTACTGTTCTCTGAGCTTTGAGACAGTTTTGATATTTCAACAAGTCATTTAATAAAGAAATGTGTTGACAGAAAGAGGAAGAGGAGTGATGCTTGTGAGGAGGAGCAGCCGTCCTGCTGTGCTTTGTGTCAGGAAGTCCTGAAGGATCCAGTCTCTACCAGCTGTGGACACTGGTTCTGCAGACAGTGCATCACCTCATACTGGGACCAGTCTGCTTCATCAGGAGACTCCTGCTGTCCCCAGTGTGGAGAAAGATCCAGAACAAGTAAGACTGTCCATCTGTCTGCTGATGTCTTTGTGTCTGAAAACAGGATTCTTCTTGTGTCATTACATTTAGAGAAATCTAATTCCTCCGTTTTCATTCCTTTTTATTGTTATAATTGTTGTTTGGAGGCTGAAAATAACACTATTAATAAATAGACTTTTTGTATTTCCTTACAGTGTACGTTGTTAAACATAAACATAAGATCAGAGTGAAGGGGACATATGAACGTGTGACTGAAGGAGCTGATCAAACAGGAAGTGAAACCCCGCTCAACAGGATCTTCACTGCGCTCTACATCACAGATGAACTGAGTGAAGAAGTTAATACCCAACATGAGGTGAGGCAGCTCGAGACAGCTTCCAAGATGGAGACCCTCCATGACTCTCCAATCAAGTGCAGCGACATCTTTAAAGCCTTACCTGACCAACAGAAACACATCAGAGTCGTTATGATGATCGGCGTCGCTGGCGTTGGAAAAACCTTCTCAGTGCAGAAGTTCTGTCTGGACTGGGCCGAGGGTTTGGAAAACCAAGATGTGGATCTGGTGATTCCTCTTTCCTTCAGGGAGCTGAACTTGATCAAAGATGAGCAGTACAGTCTTCTGGAGCTGCTCCGTGTTTTCCATCCAACATTACAGGAGGTCACAGCAGAGCAGCTCGCTGGCTCTAAAGTTCTCTTCATCTTTGACGGCCTGGATGAAAGCAGACTTTCACTGGATTTCAACAAGAGTAAGGTTGTTTCTGATGTCACACAGAAGTCATCAGTCAACGTGCTGTTGACAAACCTCATCCAGGGGAAGCTGCTTCCCTCGGCTCTCGTCTGGATAACTTCCCGACCTGCAGCAGCCAATCAGATCCCTCCTGCGTGTGTTGACAGGGTAACAGAAGTACGAGGCTTCACTGACGACCAGAAGGAGGAGTACTTCAGGAAGAGAGTCAGTGATGAAGAGCTGTCCAGCAGAATCATCTCCCACATCAAGACCTCCAGGAGCCTCCACATCATGTGTCTGATCCCAGTCTTCTGCTGGATCACTGCTACAGTTCTGGACCACATGTTGACTACAGACAAGAGAGGAGAGCTGCCCAAGACCCTGACTGACATGTACTCACACTTCCTGCTGGTTCAGACAAAGAGGAAGAAGCTCAAGTATGCTGAGGGACATGAGACGAGTCCACAGGAGCTGACGGAGGCTGACAGGGAAGTTCTTCTGAAGCTGGGGAGGCTGGCGTTTGAACAGCTGGAGAAAGGAAACATCATGTTGTACCAAGAAGACCTGGAGCGCTGTGGTCTGGATGTCACAGAGGCCTCGCTGTACTCAGGAGTTTGTTCAGAGATCTTCAAAAAAGAGAGTGTGATCTTCCAGAAAACAGTCTACTGCTTCGTTCATCTGAGCGTTCAGGAGTTTCTGGCTGCAGTCTACCTGTTCCACTGTTACACCAACAGGAACACACAGGTACTCAAGGACTTCCTGGGGAAAGACTTCAACCCAAAGTCTTTTCTCAAGAAGATTTCTATGTATTTTGGAAAGAAAGACAATTACCCATCCCTGGATGTCTTCCTGAAGACAGCCATGGAGAAATCCCTGAGGAGTAAAAATGGCCACCTGGACCTGTTTGTCCGCTTCCTTCATGGCCTCTCTCTGGAGTCCAACCAGAGACTCTTAGGAGGCCTGCTGGGGCAGACAGACAACAGTCCAGAAATCACACAGAGAGCCATCAACAACCTGAAGAAGATGAAGAAGACCAAAATCTCTCCTGACAGAAGCATCAACATCTTCCACTGTCTGACGGAGATCAACGACCACTCAGTCCATCAGGAGATCCAAGAGTTCCTGAAGTCAAAGAACAGATCAGAGAAGAGACTCTCTGAGATCCACTGCTCAGCTCTGGCCTACATGCTGCAGATGTCAGAGGAGGTTCTGGATGAGTTGGACCTGAGTCAGTACAACACATCAGATGAGGGAAAACTGAGACTGATTCCAGCTGTGAGGAACTGCAGAAAGGCTCGGTAAGTCCAAATGTGATTATCAAAACTATGCGTTAAATAAAATTGACTTTAATTTAATCCTTAATTCCTTGTGGTCTCGTCTTCTTTTGTCATGAGTTTTGAGCTGGTTCATAATAATGTGGGGGCTCGTAATATTTAGCGCTTAAGTTAGACTTTTGTTATTTTAAGTCTAATTAGTAATGATGTCCCGATCAGCTTTTTTGACTCTCGATCCGATCCCGATCTTACAAATGTTAAACATCTGCGGATACAGAGTCCCGATCCGATACTTGTATTTGCTCTGATAAAAGAGCTGCACACCGTGTTTTTGTTTTGCAACAAGTGAGTCTTTTCTCTCAGCACCAAAGAAGTTCTCTGTAGCAGTGGTTCCCAATCATTTTTCCTTGGCGCCCCCCCTATTCATGTCTAAGAAAAGCTGAGGCCCCGAAACCGAAGTTGAGGTAACTCTCGAGATAGAGCCTTACTTTCTTAGTAGATAAAGCACTTTTATGTGTCTCCGCCATGTTTCATTCATAAAATAGTGATGCCGTGGCGGCAGGAAAAACGAGAATGATAGCAGCTAGCAGCTGACCTGATGACAGCAGGGTCCCAGGTTAAGAGGTCCTAGAGGTTTGGCCTACTAAGTAGCCTGCCTACAAGTTTAAGCGATAACAAAAATATATAGTTTTCATACAGACTTTAGTATACATTATATATTCTAGTGTATTATCATAATTTGTTTAACATGTGCAAATATTTTTTTTTTACCTCAACCTCAAACCAGATAGAAACTTGCGCCCCCCCTGTGATCTTTGCTGCCCCCCTGAGGGGTGCCCGGACCCCAGGTTGGGAACCACTGCTCTGTAGGATCCCAGCAAACCCCCAACCAAAGAATAAACAGTTCCCACTGGACAATGAAAACTAATCTTAGTGACGCCTTTTGCGCTCAATGGTCAATCTTTGATCAAACTAAACTTAGTGACACAACTTTAGGATTGGGCATCGAGAATCAATTCCTACTTGGAATCGTTCCAGAAATTACAATTCCATCGGAATATTTTCTTTATTGGAATCATTTGGAGGATTTGGTTTCATATCCAATCATCTGCTTCAAATTTAACATGTGAAAGTTTGGGTTTCCATGGCGACCAGGCGCTTGTTGTGTTGCAGCCATGGAGCAGAGTAAGCAGCGCTGTAGTGTGGCTTTATTTTCCGTAAAAAAAGCCTGGTAAAACTGCAAACCAACATTGAATCAAAATAAAACTTTCCTCTTCTTTGTAAAATAAGCATGTGACCCATTTCAACTCCACCCCGCAAAGAATCGGAATCGAGAATCTATAAAAACCGGAATTGAAAGGACAAGCGCATTCATTAGGACATAGTAATGTGGAGCTACACATCAGATTTAATTATAATCTACTGCAGACCTGCCAACATGTATGCATTTTTCCTACTCTGCACGCATTTTTACCCTTAAGTACGCTTATATGATTCGCTGCTCTCTAGGTACGCATTTTGTTGCATCTTGCATTTCACCGGTTTCAGTTTCTATACAATCTACATCTATGCCGTTGTGTGCTGCTGAGCCACAGCATGTAAGTGGAGTAAAAAGCTTTCGGCCAATCAGAGCGCTGCATTTTAACCCTCTGCCCACCTGCCCCTCCTAGCCAAATGATTCGCACGTTTAACTTAATTCAGTGCCTCAGCAAGCCAAGCTGTCCAGATAACTGTAGGCTTGCATGCCATGGCTGAACCGCCTCAAAAAAAGGTTCGGAACAATTTCTTATCGGGAGAGATAGCCTTGCCTCCACATGTCCAGGCTACCTCACATAGACAGTATATAGAAACTCATCACGCCTTCACATGTCCAGGCTACCTCACATAGACAGTATATAGAGACTCATCATCATAAATCCAAATTAATTAAATCCAGAACAAATGTTTCAAATTTCTATCAGTTCACTTGTTTTCAGGTTTTGTCTCAGCACAAATCACAAACATCTTTTTTAGTATATATATATATATATATATATATATATATATATATATATGTGTGTGTGTATACATATATATGTATATACTGTATATATATACACATATGTGTAAGGGATAATGTAGAGCTTCATGCTTCGCGTCGGTGTCCTGATCACCTGTCGGGGTTGTATTCACTATAACAACCGCCTCGCTCTACATTATCCCACTTATTACATGGCTACTTACCAAATAAATCAATAATGTGACACAAAATATTGATTTAAATATGATTGCATTGCTTCCGCTAAAGAAAATAGTCTGTTCAGTCTCTACAGTTGGAATCCTGCGTCCATAGCAACGTAAACTCTTTAGCTGTTTAATGAAACCCTTCGTCTATTACTCAACACCACCTTACGGGCTGTAGTAGTAGCATAGACTGTATACAGTCTGTGGGTAGTAGCCATATATTTTATGGGGTGCTTCCGTGGTGGACAAATTACCCAGCTGCTGTTTTAATCACAGCAGGAATTGACACAACATTAGCTGACGCGTTGTAGTGAGCTAGCAGGCTATCGGCTGCTCTAATTCACATTAAACTGAACATGTCTGTTGATGGTGAAGTGAGACATGGTAAATGGCTTCTTTGGGAATATTTATGTTGATGTTTTTGTCCTCATTCATCTCGTTTCATTTTTGCACAGTCGCTGCATGTTGACACACCTGTAAGGTAAACATTTTGCAATGTAAGCTAACTAATTAGCGTTGTTGTCCCTACGGCTGTTACTGCGTAGAGATCATAGACCGTATATAAAGATGTAGCGATAGACTGTGACTGCGAATGCTGTCATTGCTTGAATTGGAGGACAGAAGTTGCTTCAAGTTTCCTCACTTTTTGCCACAGCTGATAAATTATCCGGACTTCCTTCAGTGGATTGATTGATAGCTGTCCTCCAGAGTGAACAGAACTGCGTCCATGGCAAAGCTCTGCTATGCATGGCAAAGGTCTGTTATCAAGAAAATAACAGACCGCATTCTACATTAGAATTCAACCAAGCCATGTAATAAATGTATATATACACTACCGGTCAAATGTTTTAGGTCACTTTGAAATTTTCATTTCACTCCATTACAGACAGAATGCCAGCTGAGATCAGTTGCATTGTTTGTTTTAATCAGGCAGCAGTTTTCAGATTACATTATGTGCTTACATAATTGCAAAAGGGTTCTCGACTGTTGTAGAAAGAAGTGGCTGATCTTTAATATCTACATTGCCCGTTATCAGCAACCATTCATCCAATGATTCAAAGGCACGTTCTGTTTACTAATCTGATATCACTTTAAAAGGCTGAGAATGGGCAATGTAGATTATTGTAAATTATTATTATTATTGTAAGTGAAGTTGAGCTACAGATTTAAAACCTTAATATAACTGAATCACACTAAATCATTCACTCCAAAGTCTTTATTGAAGTAGCAGCATGTTGTCATTAATATTAATTAGAGCTCTTTTTCACTTTTTGTATTTTACAGTTTTTATCCTGATCCTGTTGTGTTCAGGTGTTTCTGTTTTCTAAACATTCTTCAGCTCTGAAAATATTAAATATTGAATGATTTCAAGCAGGAACATTGTCTTTAAAGTTACATCATTTATTCTTTCTTCAGATTGTGGAGCTGCAGTTTGTCAGAGATCAGCTGTGCTGCTCTGGTCTCAGCTCTGAAGTTCAACCCCTCCCATCTGAGAGAGCTGGACCTGAGTAACAACCAGCTGAAGGATTCAGGAGTGAAGCTGCTGTGTGGTTTTCTGGAGAATCCAAACTGTAGACTGGAGACTCTGGAGTCAGTTCACTAACTATTATAGATCTAATATGTTTAACAATTGAATTTGAATTAATGTACAAACATAACTTACATCCATGAAGTTGGAAATGTTTTTATTCATATTCTAATGTTTATAATTGTTGGTAAATAGTCAGATATGTATACAGAAGACCCTCTGAACTAATATTGTTTTTTAATTCATAAAGTGTACTTGATAAAGTAGAAATATTTCTTTGTTTCTGTTAATTTCTGTTACGAGTTCAGGAAATAGTGGACCCAAATGCAGTGAGATCAGGCAGGCAGGCAGGACAAGATTGAGTAGGGTTTATTGTACAAAAACAAAAAACCACAGCAACAAAAGGAGTCCTGATGCAGCAGGCCAAAAGACACAATCCAAAAATAGAAAACCAAAACTCACGGGGGAAAAACTCACAGGATTTGCACTGACCAGGGAAAGCACCAAACACACACAAACCGACAGGACATGGGCACAGACAGGAACAAACGGATACAAAGGTAACAGGCACGGACTCAAAACGATCTAACACGAGACAAAGGGAACACAGAGATTAAGTAAACTAGGTAACAAGAAGACACAAGACAGGTGACACCAGGGCTGGGGAACAGGTGGAGCACATCAGACAATCACACAGGCGGGAAAACAAGGGACGTAAAACTAGACATGACAAGACAGAAAACAGACATCAAAATAAAACAGGAAACAGAACATAAACAGGGAAATGCACAACAGAGAAATACACATCAAAATATACACAGACCACAATACACAACACAGGATAAATTTACAAGACAGGGAACAAAAAAATACAGAATAATTATACAAAAACAGGAAACAGCAACAGAAATGTCCCAAACCACAAAAAATGTCAGTGTTTTCACGTATAAAGTCTGATCATTGATATATATCCTTTAGAACACACACAGCTGTTTAAAGGATCCTCTATTGGCTGACATGATGATCCACAATTACACAATGACAGAGTCTCTCTACTCATTTTAGGGAAATGTGATTGATTAGGACAAAGTAATGTTGAGCTACACATTTAAAACATCAACACATCTGATTGGATTATGAATAGATTTTTATCTTCATTTATTCTTTATTCACATTGAGGAACTGCAGTGTGTCAGAGATCAGCTGTGCTTCTCTGGTCTCAGCTCTGAAGTTCAACCCCTCCCATCTGAGAGAGCTGGACCTGAGTCTCAACAACCTGAAGGATTCAGACGTGAAGCAGCTGAGTGATCTGACGGAGAGTCCAGACTGTAGACTGGAGACTCTGGAGTAAGTAGAGGGTTGGAGTCAGTCCATACTGGTTTCAGCAGTATTGTACTAAACAACTGATTGGCTGGCTGTCCTCTCTGTCTCTCTGTCCAATCCTGAAGCCTGTCACCATTCTCCTCTCACAGCTTCACTAAGAAGCTCGGAGGTTTACATGAAATACTGGATCTTAATTTTTTATATATATATATATATATATATATATATATATATATATATATATATTTGCAACGGCAGCTGATTGGACGAACGCTTCACGTGAGTCTGGTTTCTCTGGAAATTCAAAGCCAGACTGTCATGGCGGCTTGTTCAGAATACAATCTCATATTTTACTAAAATAGTTCACCGAAACGTGTTTCTGAAAACATTTTAAGCAAGAAATTGGAATTGAATAGGAATATGCTACAGGAAAAGTGGTTGGTCATAGCTTACCACTTATGAAAGGGGATGTCTGAGACGGGAAAGGTTAAATTCCTTACATGGAATTGTAGGGGAATGGGCAATATTAAAAAAGCAAAAAGCAAGTAATGGACAGAATCAAACAATTGCAGGCATAAGTTGTTTTCTTACAGGAAACCCATATGATGGCAGGAGATACAGTTAGAATATAGAGGACATGTCATCTCAAGTTTGGTTGGCATCCAGAAGCTCAAACCCAAACAATAAATGTCAGATTGAAACTATTGAAATATAAATGGTTGATGCAAATTTACATAACATGTTACACAAATATAATGAAAATATCCCGGACACGTGTTAAATGTATCACATTTAAAGGCACTTTGTGTATATTACAAGCAAAGCATCTTATTGCTTTACAATGAAGAACATAGAAGATAGAGTCCTTATGGTTTTTTTTTCGCCCAGCATATTTCCTTGGATTAGGATGGCACCAAGATCTTGGTTGCAGCTGTCGCTGTGGTCCTAGAATTGTTGGGTCTTTGTAAATTATAGAGTGTGGTCTAGACCTACTCTATCTGTAAAGTGTCTCAAGATAACTCTTGTTATGATTTGATACTATAAATAAAATTTAATTGAATTGAATTGAATAGAGGCACCAAGTATAGGTAACTGGTTGAAAGAAATGGCAATAAGTATGTCTATGGAAAAGGTAACTTATATTGTGAAAGGTAAATATAGGAGGTTTGAGGAAATCTAGAATCCTTTATTCTTTCTTGAACAGGGTGGAAATGACGTACCAATGGCTGATTGAAAAGCTGTGTCAAATCTAATAGGATGTGCTGAGAAGCTTTTAGTTATTGTTACTTTTATTCATTTTTTTTATTTACGTTATTATGTCTCTGTCCTTTACATTTGTTTTCCTTAAGTGTAAAACAAGTGTTATATGTATGTACTTTGATTATGTTAAAACTCAATAAAAATATTGATGAAAAAAAAGAAGATAAAACCCTAATTGATTCAAAGCTTCACTGAACTTTCTCAACTCTCTCAAAACAGATTATGTCAAGCTGTTGGTTCAACATCAGCACTTTAATATTTCTTTTTGTGAATGATGTTTGAAGCAAAATAAGAGTTTAGATCCATTCATCATGTCTATAAAACATTTAAAGTACACATGAAAATAATCCTGACTTTTATGGTTTTAGCTGTAAAATAAATCATGTTTTTTAGTTGATTACAGTTTGATGTGAGCGTGCTGAACAGACACATGAAGTCAACCTGTGGAGCTTTTTCCTCTCAGAAATCAACGTTGAAGCAGCCGTTATCTCCACAGTTCATGTTCTGCTTTCTGCCAGCAGATGTCACCATTTCCTCTGTTTCCCCCAAAATAATGATGCAGCATCTGTCTGCACTGAACACTGAACTGAAGACATGAACGATCAGTTAGTGAAAGTGTAATCATAATGTAGTTAAACTTGATTTAAAGATGGCAAAGTGTATCTCTGTGTATCAGTGTCAGAGGTATAAGTTGTAACATTGATGAAACACTTAAAAGTAGAGAAGTATATTTAATCTGCAAACTCTCTCCCCCAGAGGATGGGATGATTAGACACCATGGAGCGCTCTAAGGAGCCTTTAGTGCTCATATTATTCTTTTTGGCGTTTTTTTCCCCTTTCCTTTATTGTGTTATATATCTTTTTTGTGCATGTCAAAAGCCCAAAGTCCCCCCCAAAGGGACTTACCATCTCCAACAGAAAACACTGTTCACAAACTGCTCCAACAATGTGCAAAACTAAATGTTTAACATTCATCTTGTTTAGACACCAGAGGCCTGTACTACGAATCCAGATTAACATGCCCTGGATTTATTTCAGTTACCTGGCTTCATCTAACCTAACAACCGCGGTCCCGCATAACCTAGGGTTTCCCAATCCAGCGGCGCGCGCGCTCACATAAAAGAGGGAGGGTTTCCACACCACGACCAATCACAAACATCTACCAGAGCCACATATTTTACATAAGAAGAGCAAACTATAATTCTACATAAATATGAAGAACACAGACATGTTTTTACAGGCAAAAAGCAACACAGTCGCTGCTTCCTAAAACAGGAAGGAAAGCTGGCAAAAAAATAGCAGAGGCTATAGATGCATAAATCACAAAGCTTATCAATATCACTTCCCAGTGGCGGTTCTACATTGAATTACACTAAGGGCAAGACCCCCTTCGAGCGTCCCCCCCCCACAACAAGATAAGTGAAAGAGAAAATTATATGTATATATATATATATAGATATATATATATACAGTCATGTGAAAAAATTAGGACACCCATGCTAAAGTTGACTAAAAAGAGGAATAAAAAAATCATCTTTTGGAAATTGATCTTAATGCCTTAATTAAACAGAAGAAATCCAACCTTCAAGGACACCAATTTTATTTGTAAATTAATAATGTATCATAAATAAATAAATGTTCTTCCTTAAAATACAGGGGGCATAAGTCAGTACACCCCTATGTTAAATTCTCATAGAGGCAGGCAGACTTTTATTTATAAAGGCCAGTTATTTCATGGATCCAGGATACTATGCATCCTGATAAAGTTCCCTGGGCCTTTGGAATTAAAATACCCCCACATCATCACATTCCCTTCACCATACCCCCACATCATCACATACCCTTCACCATACCCCCACATCATCACATACCCTTCACCATACCTAGAGACTGGCATTGGGTACTTTCCATAAAATCATCTCTCAATGCAAATCAAACCAGCTAACTGAAATAAAAATATGCCAATCTCTAGGTTTATTGTTTTATTGGTTTATAGGTTTTATGTCAGTTAGCCTAATAGCTGGTTTGATTTGCATTGAGAGATGATCTTATGGAAAGTACCCCATGCCAATCTCTAGGTATGGTAGTATGTGATGTTGTGGGTCTATTTTAATTCCAAAGGCCAAGGGAACTTTATCAGGATGCATAGTATCCTGGATCCATGAAATAACTGGCCTTTCAAAATAAAAGTCTGCCTGCCTCTATGGGAATTTAACATAGGGGTGTACTGACTTATGCCCCCTGTATTTTAAGGAAGAACATTTATTTATTTATGATCCATTATTCATTTACAAATAAAATTGGTGTCCTTGAAGGTTGGATTTCTTCTGTTTAATTAAGGCATTAAGATCAATTTCCAAAAGATGATTTTTTTACTCACTTTAGTTGCCAGCGGTTTAGACATTAATGGCTGTGTGTTGAGTTATTTTGAGGGGACAGCACATTTACACTGTTATACAAGCTGTACACTTAATACTTTACATTGTAGCAAAGTGTAATTTCTTCAGTGTTGTCCCATTAAAAGATATAATGAAATATTTACTAAAATGTGAGGGGTGTACTCACTTTTGTGAGATACTGTAGTTACACTGCATTAAGATAATGCAATTAATAGTGGGTTTATTGTTATTATTTGCTATATTTAATTCCTATGCATTGTGTATCGTAGCCTTTACAATGTTATTTATTTCTTTGCAGAACCACACATGTCATTGTTTAACATACTTAACATGCTATTTATTTAGCAGTAATTGAGGATTAACATTAGTTCACAAAGTCAGTCAGATTGTTCTGCTTTGGTCCTTGTAGGGAGAGTGGAAAGGAAGCACAGGTGGAAGACTGGACAGGAAGATGAATGAAATAGATAAGAGCAAGAAAGGGCAGTGAGAAGAGAGTGAGAAACTAAAGGAGAGAAGGGTGAAGGGACAAAAGAAAAGGAATACAAGTGAACAGAGGAGGACAAGAAAAAGTTAAAAGTGCATACAGTGAGGAAAGCAAGAAAGACAAGACGCAATAATGTCTCTCTCCAAGAAAAGAAAATGTCAGGTTATTGACAATATAATGAAAGAATTTACATTTATACGGCCAGGTCATGATGAGGCAATAGCTTTCTCTACGCTCTGCAATTCCTCTTTTACCATGGGTAGTGGAGGAAGAACGTCTTTGGTAGAACACCAACAGACAAAAAAAGCATAAAGCTGCCATTATTGCCCGTGCAGGGGTACCTACATTAACAACTTTCTTCAAGAGGGTAGAGCCCTCTCAAACAGAGTATGAGTTGGCTGTACAGGAGGGCGTGTTTGCTTACCATACCATCAGACACAATCACAGTTTCAGATCGATGGACTGTACAGCAGCACTGAACCAGAAGCTCTATGAGCCAAAGTTTTCATGTGCAAGAACGAAGTGTGATGCCATAGTGACAAATGTATTTGCACCCTGGGCCATGACACTGCTAACCCACGATCTTGACCAGGCTAACTTTGTGTCTTTGTGCGTTGATGCCTCAAACCATGGCCATGTAAAGCTGCTGCCAATACTTGTCAGGTACTGCAAGTTGTATGATGGCAGTGCTTGCGTTGGAACAAAACTTTTGGATTTTGTTGAAATCAAAGGAGAAACTGCAGCAGAGATTGCAGAGGAGATTATTGTGGCAAAGTTGTGGCCTTCTCTGCTGATAACACAAACACAAACTTTGGAGGAATTAACAGGGCAGGAAGAGTAAATGTCCACACCAAGGTGAAAGATTCCCTTCAGAGAGAGGTGAATGGCCCACATCATTCACAACACAGCACGAACTGCACTGGACATGGTTCCTCTAGATGTGGAACATCTCACCAAGGTCTTTGGCTATTTCCAAATTTTTACAGTCCGTGTGAAGAGACTGAAGACCTTTTGTGATTTTGTGGGTCAAGAGTACCACAACATTTTGGGACACAGCAATGTCCGCTGGCTGTCGATGCTCCCAGCCTTGGAGAGAGTCCTACAAATGTATGCCCCCCTCATTTTTCCTCTCCGAAGACAAAAGTCCTGTTGTTGTCCGCAGGCTGTTTGAAGATCCCCTCTGGAAGGAGGCTGAGGTCCATCAGGACCAAAACCTCATGTCACAAGGACAGTTTTTTCCCCTCCGCCACTAGTCTTATCAACAAGGCCCAGAACCCCCCCTGACTCTCTCCACACCCCACCTCTGGCTCTACATGCCACTGTACTTAATGTGCTCTTTTCATCTTAACTCTTATTTTTAATACATTCTGTGTGTGTATATATATATATATATATATATATATATATATATATATATATATATATATATATATATACTTATATTGTTTGTTCTGTTTAACCTGTTTGTTTAACTTATTTAGGGAATGTGACATGCACCTACAACACCAGAACAAATTCCTTGTATGTGTAAAAAACGTACTTGGCAATAAAGCTTTTCCGATTCTTTCTGATTCTGAGACCTTTCTGGAGAATTCAAAGTGTTTCTTTGACACTGCAGTGAAGTACTTGGATGCATGGGGAAAGCATGTGGACGACCTCCAACACCTAAACTGTCTACTTCTGAAAAAGCAGCCTCAGAGATTGGAAATCGAAAAGGCAGTAGCCACCATCCAAAGAAAATGCCCCAATGTGGCAATTGATGAAGATCTTCTTTTTGATGAGGTGTCTGGTCTCCAGGAGTTCCTTAAGGGGGGGGATACTGGAGGAATGGAAGAGAGATGAGACACCTCTCACTCAGAGATGGGGAACAGTAATAAGCCATTTCGAACTCACTGAAATTCCACGAACCAACCTAGCTAAATTGGCATCTGTGGTAATCTGTTTACCAGGGAGCAATGCTCCCGTTGAGAGGGTTTTCTCTCTGATGAACGATGTGTGGACTGCAGAGAGAAATCGCTTCACAGTCTGTACCATGAAGGCCCTGCTCACAGTGAAGGCCAACTTCAACCTTCCATGCCAGGACTTTATGGAGAAGCTGGTCAAAAACAAACAAATCCTTAGAAAGATACACTCCTCTGAAAAATACACAGATTAGGTTACATCTGTCAGAATATATTCAATGTGCATGTTATTGACTTGAGTCTTGATTGTTTCTTCTATAACTAGGGGTGCAAAATATATCGACTCAATATCAGTATCGCAATATCACTTTGCGCAATATTATATCAAAAGTGTCGCGATAAGTATGCAATATTTAGTTTATTTTGTGGAGCGCTGCGTCCCGTCCATTGGCTGTGTGGCTTAGTTATGTTTGATTTAGAGCTTGAAACGCTGTAATGCTCATGTTTCATTGGCCAGTTACCGTGACACCTGCACATGTTAGTACACGTCAGTGACACGGGTCCACTACGTGACAAACCCTATGTACCATGTGTGTGCATATTTGTCAGAGTGACAGTGTAAGTGAAGAAATTGATAGACAACAAAACGGAAAGAATCAGAGAAGCGCTAAGACAATGTTGAAAGAAAAGTTGTGTCCTGTTCTCTTTATATATTTATACTGTCCAACCAGTAGAACATGTCCTGTTCTGTAGACATGGTCCTTATTTATATATTTATACTGTACAGGTATTTTATGTTGTACCAGTTCAATATGACCGTCAGTTGAAATAAAATTTTTTTATTGAAAAACAATCTTTTCTTAAAAAACAAACCCTAAGCTCCCCGCCACCGAATATTTGCACCTCAGTCTTCCACAAAACCAACACTGACAGGACAGAAAAGTGAGATTAATTCTCAGTCTTTTGTCATTTTATTGTGAAAATCTGCTCCTGTTGCAGCCCTTCCTGCCTGCTTCCTGACAGGTGGAGCTGGGACTCATTCCAGGGAACAGCTCACCTGCTGTTTGATACTTTAACAACACGCTCAGAGTACTTTTACTGCAGTAACATGTCTGAATACTTGCTTTAATCTCAGAAGGAAAGCTTGTACTTCTTCTTGTCCTCCATTTATCTGACAGCGTGTTACTCTGCACATTCACAGTTTACACACAAAGTCTTAATCAGCAGTAAAACCTGATGTAATGTTCCAGAGAATCAGCTCTCTCACTGCTACTTCTACATCAAGTACATTCAGTAACAGAGCAGGACGTTGGACTGAGTACTTTCATATTATAAAATAATGGTTAGTTGCAGCCCTAGAACTGAATGAATCAGGACTTTTTCTCCAAGTCCAGCCTCAGTTGTTGCCTCTCATGTTCTGAACATTGGAGTCACAGAGCTAAGAATATATATTTTAAGATAAACTCCTAATCATGTTCACTATACACATCATCACTATTCACCTGCCCGCTGCACATAGACTATATTATGTTTTACCCATCCTGCACTCAACCATTCAGCCTCTTTTCTCTCATGTTAAACTACTATTTAGTTTGTATTTGTTTCTGTATTTATTGTTTATTTCATAATAATGTTTAATATGTGTTTACAGTATGTATGCACCAACCACCGAGGTAGATTCCTCGTCAGTGTAACTTCCAGTGGCAGAAATTTAGAGGAAAGGCCAGATGGTGAAGTCAGCCTTCAGCTGGTAGTTTGTTGATTTGGACAGCAGGTGGAGCTCCAACACACACACACACACACACACACACACACACACACACACACACACACACACACACACACACACACACACACACACACACACACACACACACACTTACATGAACTCATGTGATTTCCTGTAAATGAAGAGGGGGAGGAGCAGATCAGGTCCATGAGAACAGGAAGAGTAGAGTCAGTTGAGACTCCATTTAGTGAGAACAGGACGAGGAAACTGAAGGGTGAGTGTGTGTGTGTGTGTGTGTGTGTGTGTGTGTGTGTGTGTGTGTGTGTGAGTAGATAAAAGGAAGATTTTCATTACAGACTGAATTCAAACAGAACTGTAACAACATGTTTACTGTTCTCTGAGCTTTGAGACAGTTTTGGTCAAGTCTTGATATTTCAACAAGTCATTTTATAAAGAAATGTGTTGACAGGAAGAGGAGTGCGTGTGTGTGTGTGTGTGTGTGCGGTCTTGCATGTGACTTGTTGAAACTTGTTTGTCTTGATTGGTGTGATGTGAGCTTACAGTCAGTGTTCCTGTTTTAATCCAACATTACTACTTTAAACCAGCTGTAGACCGAGAAAACATAGATTTAAAGACAAGTGACGGTTTTATTTAACTGTGTGTGTGTGTGTGTGTGTGTGTGTGTGTGTGTGTCCGCGCCAAGGTTATTATAGTTTTGCATTTATCATTAGTTTTTATTTCGTTTAGATTTTTTGTTTTCAAATTCAGTTTAGTTTTTTAAGCAGTTTTCCTAGTTTTAGTTTAGTTTTTATTAGTTTTAGTCTTTTTTGTAATTTGGTTATTTGTCAGTGGCAAGATTTAAAAAGGTCAGACAAAGTATTTAGAAATATGTATTCAACAATAACACCAGTACATAAAATGTACATATGGACACAAATATGTAAACAGTCTACACAAGACACCGCAGTAAGTGCAAAATGTTTAAGTGACGTGTTATAAATAACCAACAGACTGAAGAAGACAGACATCAACAGCATGGATTCAACCCACACATGACATTACTGTCAGAGTGGCAGGGAGCTCAATCTGAGAAAAGAACATGACAAATTAAAATTAAAATAAACTCTAGAGCAGTGTTTCTCAACGGGGGCGATCAGAAGGTGACGGGGGGGGCACTGGAAGCAATATTTTGGAAAGGGGGGCTTAGTTTGAAAGCTAGTTTAAACCAAATATTCACAATAACAATACATACTTGCAAAACCAGTGGTCTGCAACATGAAAAGCTGCCAGTTCACGGCACTGCGACTGGACCAGACGGGGATCACAACTCTTCTCTTCTGAGCTTCTGTCAGCTTTGTTTGGGCAGCTCCGTGCTGCCTTCAGGGAAA